>NW_024582457.1:492601-553991 GCF_018398535.1 Haplochromis burtoni
TGTTAAAATATGTATACTTTAAGTAGAATAAAAGTAAACGATTATGATCCAGTTGTAAACAAGAACGTGTCTATCAAGGAATGAGAGCCATTATCTGTCTTTATAATTATCTGAGAATCAGAGAATGTGACCCTTAGTAATATATGTTTTTAGATACCTTTTTTTAGGTTGCCAAAAAATTGATTGTTCTCCGCTGAACAAAACTGAAATGCCGAAATGATCTGAGCAATGCACAGTCATACATCTGAATAAATGTGGATAAATTAAGATTTATTACGAAAAGGTACTTTGTTGTCTGCTTGTCAAACATTTCTGGGGTAAAGGTCACTGACTCGAGGCGTAAATATTTCAATAAATACGATGGTTTCCATGACATTACTGGACTCACATGACGGCAAATTGTCTTTTACGTGGCGTCTCTGAACGCAGCATTTCACATCCAGTTGTGGGTGTGAAAACGTGCGACGTTCCTGCGACTCGGAGAGAAGATCTACAAAGCACGCGGTGCCTGGTAGATTGGTAGATTTCACAGCGGCACAGCGTCATCAGATCTACACATGCGCAGACCGCGTGCAGTTATACGCGAGTGTATTTGTGACTTCCTCAATCAGGGTTAGCTTGCTGCTGTGTTTGGTAGTAGCATGTAGATGAGAGCGGAGGACTCATAGCAAAGGCTGCTGGAGGTGACTTCCCCGAGAAGCAGGCTAAATAAAGGGAACTTTCGGTGACAGTTTGCCTCGAGAACATGGACTACTGGGTAGGTGTCTCTGTACTTTCTCTCCGTCTCACGTTACAGGCAGTGTAGCAGACGGGACAATGACAGTGCGGCTTCAGGACGCCCGAAGAAGCAGACTTGTTTATCAGTACTGAAGTGAGCTAATGGCCCGAGTTGTTTTCCTGCGAGGGATGCTCCGAGTCCACAGACACTGGCAGGCACTCTTGTTATGAGAGCTTCGTGTTACAGACATATGGTTGTTTTTCAGGAAACATTTAATCTTCATCGATACTTTTTGACCCTGGTATAAAAAGATGGTATACAAGATGTAACTACAGGTTCATGGTGCACTTTTATTGGTTTAAAGTCTAATAAAAATAAGATCCTTCCTCTTTGTGTGCGTGTTTTGCGGCTCATTCACTATTGTTTATTGTGGCTGCCTCTGTCTAAAAGTAGAAATCCTGTTCAACATAAACCTGCAGGAAGTTTAAACAAAGCACTACTCTTAGTAGTCCCACGGGAGAGTTGTTTAAGGTTGTGCAAGCAGTGCTTTTTTTTTCTTCTTTCTTTCTAATTGAAGTAATCAGAGGCAGACAAAAGACATGGCAGGAGATGGCAGCTGGTCTGAAACAGATCTGCTGTCCGGGCAGAAATCACTCTTGAGCTCCTTCAGGTCATCACAGGAGAGAGAAGAATTATCTCAAGGGGGGAAAAAACTAAACAAAAAACATACTTTTGATGTTGACGTAAATAACGTTTGATACTGTGGCAATCTGGAGGCTTTGTAGAGGTTTAAATAAAAAATTTCCAGACACCACATCTGTAATTATTCTCCCCCCTCAGTGATCTCCTCATCTCTCTGAGCTTTGGTGATGTTTTAGCAAGCTGACTGTTTTTTCCTTCATGTATCCAGGAGCAACCACCTCACGCCCAGTATATTTCCACGAGAACATGACCTCCCATTTGAAACAACAAAAGGTCTCATTAGAAGAATAGTTAAATGTTGTATAGGGTGGGTTTGAGCAAAAGAATGGGTGTCCACTGTTCAACAAGGAGTAGCACAAAACTGGTACAAGAGGCTTTGTGTGAACCTGGTGTAGGTTTTCCTGAGGGGAAGCTGTGTGTGTGGGATCTGAGGCTGAAGTAGAGTCAAAAAAGGGAGTGATCTAATCTTTATTTATTTATTCATGTATTTATTTATTTGTTTAGTTGACAGATGTGTGACAGCAATCAAATGTGGGCGGTGTGCTAAATTACATGCCTGTCATGACTCAAGTCAAGCTTCCCATTCAACATATGTTAGTTGCTTATTTTCTGTTGCTTCAGTCAGCTCTTTGCAGCTGATCTTGCTAAACCTGTATGAGAACAGGCTGTCCAAAACGGGCAGGTATGGCAGCTGCTGTCTGGTCAGGGGGTAGGACTCCCATGGCTCACTAACAACCCTTTACCTAGGATTTAATGGGGGGGGGGGCAACATCTTAGGTTGTTCTTTCACACAGTCAACGGCCTTTCCGTCGCACTAAGAGGACTCGCCTCATTGTGTTATTTTTGCTGTGGCAGAACAGATTGTGATTAGTTAAGATACTGCTGTTGAACCTTAAGCTTTCTTATTGCAGCTGAGGTGGCAAGTCCTCACGATCAAACTGCCTGCTGTTATGTTGTAAAAAGACTTTGTGAGGCAGATAATGCAAAGACAAATTTGCTGCGCTTATGCAATCCCATTGACGGGCATTTCACTGTGATTAAGGCTCTCTTAGATCTCCTCGGGCTAAATCATTACATGCGCATTTGAACTGACAGGAAAGTATTCACCTGTGATCGTGCTTTGAAAGAGACGTAAATTATACCTCGTCGTAAATTTGTAGCTCAGTCTTTCCCGTCTCGTCTAATCCTGACTGATTACCTTAATGGGCTGGATGTGTTATGTGACTAGTGGGAGGAGTCTGCTTGTAGATCTACAGTTCGCTGAACGTGTTCTCTCACTTTCACCTGGTGTACCGAGTGCTGGCTGTCTCTTCACCTGACAGTCAGGAAAAGTGCCGAGTGCGTTTAAAGTGTGTGGGGGTGGGATCTGTAGGTCTGGCAATGTCTTCAAAAGTAAGTACTCGCACTTGAAAGATTAGTTACTTTCCCTTAAAGTAATTGGATGTGTTGTCAGTCACTGTCTTTGATGGTTTATGGCCTGACCTGCAGTGTTTTACTGGACGCCTGTACATCTGCTCCTATTGCACAGTCACAAGTCATGTGTCTTGTTTAAAAAAAATAAAATAAAATTCAGATTAAGTGAGATGAAATTTAACTGTTATCTCATTTTGCAGGAAAGCAGTCATTATGCTGTCAAACAGTGACTAACTTTCTCAATACATGGCACTCAGTGGTAGCTTCCCCATATCACCATAGTCGTGTAAGAGATCTGTATCACAGGAAACATGAGTGCTGTTGACTGAATAGTTTGAGCCTTCTGTAAATCCAGATTGTTGTTAGAGAAAAGCTGATGGTTGCTCTGCACTTCTCTTGTAATGCATATTGTGTGTCTCTATGTCCAGAGTGCCTTGGAGGTGTATAAGGAGATGATGCTGCTGTATTTGGAGGAGGGCCGGCAGCAGGTGAACTCGCGCTGCGCCCATCTGGAGCCGTGGCAGATCATCGGAGTGACAGTGATCACCACAGTGGGAGCACTATGGGTCAAAGGCTTCCTCTTCCAGCAAGAAAGTAATCTTTCACACAATAAGAATGGGTCCAAAGTAGGCCTGCTAGAGTCTTTGAGACTTGAGATAACGCATGTAATCAGCTAACCATCTGCTAATGTAGTGCACACTATCTGGAATTGCGGCACAACCGAGCAAAGCCATCATTTGTCTCGACTTTCTAGATCTTCCAATGAATCGGTGCTTAAATTCCTCAGCGAGTAGGTCAGAGCCAGCCATCTGTAGCTCTCTGAGAGGGAAAGGTCAGAGTGTGGCTTCTTGGTAAAAATCTAGCTCTTTAGTGTGTTTGTGAGCAGAGTGAAAGGGGCTCGTGACTACGCCTTCCCTTAACGTGTGATTATGGATCACAGTCAGCTGCTTAATATTTGTGGATGCATGCATGCTAACATTTCACCACAGCTGCTGCCTTGTGTTTTCTGGTTAATAGGTCTGACATCACGAATCAAGAAGCAGTGCTTTAGACTCATCAGAAAAATACCCTTCGTTGGCGGGGCAGTAAGTATCAGTGGTAAATCTCTTCCCTTTTTTATTTTCCCCCCTTCTGGTGTGTGCTGACGAGTGTCTGGGGTTATTATGAGTCATTCTTGGATGACTGCATATCAAAGTCATGGAGGGGGATGGGTGGGAATGACAGACCTTTGGCACGATTAAGATGATGCTCTGGTGATAACATGTGGTTACTTCTGTTCAGTCAGCAATACTGTTACTTCTCCTATATCCATTTTAGGTTATGGGTTACGTTACTCTACTGCTGTTTGTGCCTGTAAAGTAACTCTGTCCTCTCTTTGTATCAGATCCAGAGCCAGCTGAACAAGGCTTTGGATGACATGTCTGCTAGTCTATTTACCCTCAAGGAGGGGATGAGCTACACCACAGAGCTTCCCTCCAAAGGTCTCTCTCAGGCCAAAGTAATGGAGAAAATCAAGGAGTACGACACCCTGAGTAAGTCCTCATTCAGCCCTGAGATTCCTGCTTCTTTATCAGTATTTCTAATCTTCATTGCTGATAAGAAAACTTGTCTACTTATCTTTCAAAAGGATAATATCTTTGAGAAAGCCAGTGGTTTCTCAAGACTCAATCTTTTGTTGCAGATGAGGTGAAGTGGGATAAGGGATTGGTTTCTGGGGCAGTGTACTGGGGCGATGAGTCACTGACCAACCTCCTAGTGAAGGTATGCATCTCTGTATACATTTGCAGATTTTGGCATTCCAAGCATTAATGGCCAGGGTCAAGCTTGAATACATTTTGGAGTTTTTACAGTAACAAAGTTGTTTTTTGATTTCATTTCCTGGTCGGTCCTTTCGATGACATTGGTTTCACCCTGGTTTGAGGTTTGCAGTTTATGCAACACTTGACTACTTTTGTCATTCATTTGTTTGTTTGTTTGGGGTTATTTTTAGGTATATGGGGATTTTGCATGGAGCAATCCACTCCACCCAGACATTTTTCCTGGCGTACGGAAGATGGAAGCAGAGGTTGTCAGAATGGCTTGCACACTCTTCCATGGTGGGCCTAACTCCTGTGGCACAGTAAGTCACCATACAGTAGACACTTGCAAGAAAAGGATTTTCTTTATCGGCAGGATTTCCGTCACAGTTATACAATAATAATAATAGACAGGGACAATTTAAAACCCACTTCTAGTCTAGTCTCCTTAATAGAAATACAAAGAAATAAAATTGCAGTTTGTGTTGTAACTCAAAGTCATGAAAAGTTATAATGAGACTTTGCTGAATATCTGACCACTTTTATGATCAGTGAAGAAATTCTGGTGATCCCAAAGATTTCTTTTTTGCAACTCTGTTATCAGACCGATGCACAAACCTTTATCCCTACATTTAGAAAAGGTGGACTGAATTTGTCTTATCCTTACCGCTCCTTTGTGCAGGTCACTTCAGGAGGAACCGAGAGCATACTGATGGCCTGCAAAGCATACAGAGACATCGCATACGAGCGAGGCGTCAAACACCCTGAAATGTAAGCCGAGCTTTACAGGACACAGGGTCCGTGTCAAGGCTTGTTCCTGCCAGAGAAAGTCATGAAATCATTTTCGTGTCCTGCTTTCGTTTCCGCAGCCTTGCACCTGTGAGCGTCCACGCAGCTTTTGACAAAGCGGCACATTATTTTGGGATGAAGCTGGTTCACATTCCTCTCGACAAGAAAACTATGAAAGTGGATGTGAAGGTGAGAGAGAACACGTGTAGACAGCATGTGCTGACTTCTGTTTCCAGGCATTATTTATTCCAGTGTTGTTTGTTCTCTTTCGAGGCCATGAGGAGAGCCATCAGCAAGAACACAGCCATGCTTGTCTGCTCAGCTCCCCAGTTTCCTCATGGAATCATAGATCCCATTGAGGAAGTAGCCAAGGTTAGAAGTGCACTATTTTTTTTTATGTACTGTTGACAAAAACTGGGAAGTCAAATCCCTCACACTTTCCCTCGATGTGTTGCAGCTGGCTGTACGCTACAACATCCCGATGCATGTGGATGCCTGTCTGGGTGGTTTTCTTATTGTGTTCATGGCCAAGGCTGGTTACCCACTCGCCCCATTTGACTTCAGGGTAAAAGGTGTTACCAGCATCTCTGCAGACACACACAAGGTAAGCAGTGGCTGAACAGCCTTCAGATCAAATCTTTCTAGAACAATATACATGTGTGTGTGTGTGTATATATACATACCGCACATAGATTGTTCTATGTGTGGCATGTACAGGGATATGCTTGTTTTAATTCTGCACCTTGTGTGCATGTGTTACGTTTCTCTCCAGTATGGCTACGCCCCCAAAGGTTCCTCAGTGATCCTCTACAGCGATAAAAAGTACCGTCAGTACCAATACTTTGTAGCTGCTGACTGGCAAGGGGGGATCTATGCCTCACCCTCTATAGCGGGCTCCAGGCCAGGAGGAATCATCGCCGCCTGCTGGGCGACCATGATGTATATGGGAGAGAACGGCTACGTAGACGCCACCAAGAAGATCGTCAGCACAGCTCACAAGATCAAAACAGAGTAAGACACAGACTTGTTACACTGAACATAATAAATTACATAGTCTGTAATTTATTATCTTCTGTACAATTCTTCTGTCTTCTTCTCTGTTTGTCAGAATCCGCAAGATTAAAGGGGTGTTTGTGTTTGGGGATCCGGAGGTGTCGGTGGTGGCCATCGGCTCGGATGATTTTGATATTTTCCGTCTGTCTAACGCACTGACGTCAAAGGGCTGGAATCTGAACACATTGCAGTACCCGTCCAGGTAGATGTAAAACAAACGATAACGTCTCAGTAAATGTGATGGCATGATAAATATTTACACCTCACAATCGTTGCTTTCACAGCATCCACATTTGCTGCACAGTTTTGCACACTCAGCCAGGGGTCGCTGATCACTTTATTCGTGATGTCAAAGAGCAGGTCGCCATCATCATGAAGAACCCCAAAGAGAAAACTACAGGAATGGTGAGTTTGGTTTACTTATCTACATAGTCATCATTAACATGTGGGTTTTTTAAGAAGTTTAAATAACACAAAGACACCAATCTTTCTTTATCATTACATCACAGTTTTGCTTTGATGATCCATGACAGGATGTTGTAATCCTATTGTAATGACAGGGTCACAGTCTGAGCCTACTGCATATAGATAAATTCATACCTTATTCAGCTACTTCACCTGACTTTGGACTGTAGGAGGAAACCAAGGGAGATTACATATTACTGTAGATCCAAACTATACCTTTATCATTCAAATCAAGCTGACTTCACCTTTGTAGTGCTCGCTAGTGTAGCCACTGGAGAGGAATCATGCTGAGTGCAGTGTATTTAGCTTTCTTTTCTGTTTAACATTCTGTGGGTATTTTGGGAAGGGAAGTGGCATTTTGCATTGTTGCTGTATAAAACCTTCGATTTGAGTCGACACAAGCAGCTATTTTGTGTGCCAGCTTTTAAACTCCACTCACGTGGGACAAGCAGCACTGTGCCCGACAGGTTTGTCAGCAGCGTAGTTAACACTGAGAACAGATCTCGCTGCAGATTAAGGTGAATTCCATATAACTAGAAGTTAGTTTCTCAAGTTTCATTTGTTCTTCAGTCAGTTCACTCATCACATTGGAGAGGTACAAGAGGTTATATGAATCCAAATGCAACAAAAACAGTAACATCTGTGCTGCCATTTAACTGGAATTTTTTTATTAATGCAGCTGCCTTCTGCGTCTGAAACTATATAGCTAAGAGAAAACCTGTTTTAGGAGACGGATGATGTGTCTGGATGTTTGTAAGCTCACTTATGTTCCTGCTCTTGCAGGGAGCGATCTACGGCATGGCCCAGGCCATCCCAGATAGATCCCTGGTCACGGAGATCTCCCGAGGTTTCTTGGACTGTCTCTACAGCACTGAGGTGACCAAGTCAAACATCAGCCACATGAATGGCAATGGCAAAGCCCACTGAAAAGGGATTGGTCCCTCCTGGCCCGACAACACTGCATGCAGGGAAACGCTCTCGCCTCCTCCCAGAGCTCTGATTTTTAAATCGTTCAACGGTTGCCTTATCTTGCATACCTGCACACTATATATATATATGTGTGTATATATATATACACACACACACACACACACACACACACACACACACACACACACAAATATCTGCAGCAATCTTTGAAGCACAAGCCATTGTCATTCTAATCAGCCTAGAGGGAAATTCCTTGTAACACTGCACCTAAATGGTACAGAGAAGACATGACTGGGTCCAAACGACTTTTAACCTCTGATTTGATTTTAAATTATGTAGAGGAAATGTGTTTGTTTTTTCTGTTTTACATTTCATTTCGATTTTAGCTTTCATTTAATACACGTCTGTCATGATATCTACTGATTGCATAGTAAAACCTTTCAGTTTTTTTTTTTTAAATACCAGAACATTTCAATGCCGTCACCGCTTCACTTCACTGTCCACGACGACTTTGCAAAAACAAACTACTCGAAAGCTCAAAATGTGCTAGAATCGCTGTGCTGCCTGTAGCTTATAAACTGATGCACTGCTCTGAACTGGCTGTACATGCCTGTGTATTATCATCAAAAGGGTGGTTTAATGTAAAAGCATTGCAATGCCCTAAAAACTACATATCAGGTTAATATGTACATCACTTGAAACCAGAATTTATCTGCAAGCCTGAACATGTATGTCCTTGTTTTGTTAGCACTCATTTACCTTCATTTGTGGTTCATCTACTGTGGTTGGTATCATAGACGGTGGGAATGGGAGTTTTTAATGTTATTAATATCCACTAAAACTCTTAATTTTAATAAGAGAGAATAGGGGCATTAATATTTTGAAAGAGGCTAGTGATATCCAAAGCTCTCCAGCTACTTATCAGTTACTTGGATAATCAAGTAGCAGAAACTCAATTATTCCTCTGTATTCTGCAAAGTCACCTGTGTGTCACCTCGTTGTAATAATTTGTGTCCTAATTCAATCTACCTCAGTTTCCACTAAATGCAAACGTCATTATTTCATCCAGTGAAACCCATTCAAACTGGGCGTCAGTTTTCCATTTCTCACATAACAAAAGCGTTACAGCATTTGGGGCATTTGACCGACTGCACTAAAGTGTTCGTAAATACACTGAAAGGGAACATCTCCGCTCTGACCGATCCACAGATGGAGATTCTTTAAACTTGGGAGAAATCAGCTGTTTGCCCTGAGTGACTGTGGACATGATGTATTCTAGTAAATATCTACTCAGCAGGATATGTTACTCACAGATTGATAACTTAACAATGCATACTGTAACACCAAAAGGACCTTGCTCTCTGTTTCTCACAAGCTTTCATCTAACGTTGCTGAAAATTCCTTGAATTTAGTTCCATGTTTGTGCAATATGTAACTTCTCCTTGATGAAGTGTAACAAATGGGAATGCTCTACATGTTTAGCAGAAACATTGTAGTGAATGACAACTTATCAGCCTTGATTAGTAAATTTTAAGCATTTGTGTGACCGCTCCTTTTTGCTTCATTTGACTCTTTTTGTCAACGTTTGTGTTTCAACTGTTTTTATTTACTGGGAGCTTTTTGAAGAGATTTGGCATGAATGTAATTAGTCTCACACGTGCAAGAATTTCCCATCTTGTAGCCAGTGCCTGGTTTAAAGACTGATTAAACAATCCAGCTAACAGTTAAAGTTCATACCATCCTGTGTCCATGCTTTCATCCTGAAATACTGTTGTCAGTAATAAGGTGCGGAAAGCCATGCTGATACAAAAAATTAAAAAGGACTAATCCTATTGCATTGAAGAAATACTACAAACTGATGATTGAATGTTCAAGAACTCTGCGTAAGTTGTTTTAGGCAGTATAGCTGGCACAGATAACCCTGTAACAGATTCTCTGAAGGTCTGCACAGTAAATCTTCACTGGCAGTGACATTATGTAGCAATGATGTGTTTGACCTTGTGCTGACATTGCAGCCTTTCCAACAACGGGGAATGGGACTTAGCTGACTGTGGCAGATGGCTCTACAGTGATGTTTTCAATAAAACTGATTCAAATCATTTCTTAGTCGTCTTTTTAAGTTACAACAGGAAACAGTGTGACGGGGGAAAAATCATTTTAATGAAAAACACTTAGTACACAACACACATGTTGGGACCAGAGATGTGGTGCTATGTGATGAACTACCAGAGCGCACCGACCACGCGCATTTCCACGTTAAGCGGAGCATGTAAACATAGTGGCAGTTTACATACTTATTAATTTGTCACTGATCACGCGATCAAATGTTAGATTGCCTTTATGTACAAATCTTAAAGTCGTCTGTGCACAGTTTCAACTTAGGTTCCCTCCTGCTCTCTTTGTTCCTCGCTTTTTTCCTTGCAGAATAAGTGAATTTGTAACCAGTTAAAACTGATGGGAGGTGTGTGATCTTGTTGAGACAGCTGTTCAAGAGAGGCAGGTGGTGCGTTTCCTCCAGAGAAGTAAAAACCTGAGATGTGTGTGTAACAGCTGGATTTCTGGACACTAGATGAGGCCCAGATATGAAGATTGTGCGGCCCAGTCGTCAACCCAGTTCCCACATTGGCCTTTTATTGTGGGCAGTCTAAGGGAAACCTGTGCAATATTCATGCTGTCTAATCAGCACCTTGACATGCCGCACCTGTGGGCAGGGATGGATAATCTCGGCAAAGGAGAAGTGCTCACTAACACAGATTTAAACAGATTTGTGAACAATATTTGATAGTTATGGGTCCTTTGTGTGTGTAAAAAATGTTTCAGGTCTTTGAGTTCAGCTCATGAAAAATGGGAGCAAAAGTGTTGCGTTTATATTTTTGTTCATTATAGGTACAAAATAACAGGCTAAGAATTGCTAGATAATATTAATAATCCAGGTTTGGCTAGGGAGGTGTTTCTCTTTCTTTTTTCCAGGAAAGTAGCAGATGCAAACGAGCTGAGACGTGGACGGAGTGGAGGAGAAGATCCACAGGGGGAAATGGCAGGACCGCCGCATCACTATCCAGAAGATAGTCATACTAATACTTGTTTTTGTTGTGGTATAAAACTGTTTTGGCTGCTAAGAGGGGCATCCTTTTTGTGAAGCAGACCGCTGGTTCACATCCAGGTGTGCTAGATAGTAGACTTCCAGATGTGTAGAGAAGCACATACCCCCATCACCGTCAACGGCACTGCTGTTGACGGTGACAGATTGATCTTCTGTAGAAAGTATGGTGAATGGACTGCTGAGGACTGGGGCAAAGTCATATTCTCCAATGAAGCTTCTTTCCGATTGTTTGGGGCATCTGAAAAAAGGCTTGTCCGGAGAAGAAAAGGTGAGCGCTACCATCAGTCCTGTGTCATGCCAACAGCATCCTGAGACCTTTCATGTGTGGGGTTGCTTCTCATCCAAGGGAGTGGGCTCACTCACAATTTTGCCCAAAAACACAGCCATGAATAAAGAATGGTACCAAAACACCCTCCAACAGCAACTTTTTCCAACAATCCAACAACAGTTTGGTGAAGAACAATCCATTTTCCAGCACGATGCAGCACCGTGCCATAAGGCAAAAGTGATAACTAAATGGCTCGGGGAACAAAAAGTTGAAATTTTGGGTCCATGGCCTGGAAACTCCCCAGATCTTGATCCCATTGAGAACTTGTTCAAGAGGCGGGTGAACAAACAAAAACCCACTAATTCTGACAAACTCCAAGAAGTGATTATAACAGAATCGGTTGCTATCAGTCAGGATTTGGCCCAGAAGTTGATTGAGAGCATGCCCAGTCGAATTGCAGAGGTCCTGAAAAAGAAGGGCCAACACTGCAAATACTGACTCTTTGCATAAATGTCATGTAATTATCGATAAAAGCCTTTGAAACGTATGAAGTGCTTGTAATTATATTTCAGTACATCACAGAAACGACTGAGACAAAGATCTAAAAGCAGTTTAGCAGCAAACTTTGTGAAAACTAATATTTGTGTCATTCTCAAAACTTTTGGCCACGACTGTACAAGAGGCGTTGTCAGAGGAAAGCAGGGAGGATCAATCACTCCTGTCACCCCAGTCACACACTGTTCAAACTACTTCCATCAGGCAGGAGGTACTGCAGTATCCGGTCCCGAACCAGCAGACTAAAGGACAGCTTCTTCCATCAGGTCATCGGACTGCTGAACAGTGACACTTCATAGACACCTCGCTCTCACCTACCGGAACTTCAACACTGTGCACTCCATAATGTACATATATGCTATTCTTTTTTCACAATATTCAAACTGCTGACGGACGTGATTTGATGCCCAGCGCGCTGTAACTTGTAATTTCAACTGATAAAGTGAGTGAAATCTCAAATGGAAGAACAAATTATTCTGCAAGGTTAGAAGCAGCAATGGTGAGGATTTGGAGGAGTTTGAGTCAGCAAGGGTCAGAGGTCACTAAGATTATGGACAACCCCATCACACCAAGGTGATCAGCAACACAGGGGCACCACAGGGGACTGTCCTCTCCCCCTTCCTCTTCACCCTCTACACCACAGACTTCAGCCACTGCACAGAGACCTGCCATCTTCAGAAGTTTTCTGAGGACTCTGCGGTGGTTGGATGCATCAGCAGGGATGATGAGACAGAGTACCGGGCTGTGGTCGACTCCTTTGTCACGTGGTGTGAGCAGAATCATCTGCAGCTCAACGTGGCAAAGACCAAGGAACTGATCGTGGACTTCAGGAAGACCAGGAAACACTTGACCCCTGTTTCAATCCAGGGGGTCAGTGTTGACATCGTGGACCACTATAAATACCTTGGAGTACACATTGACAATAAACTGGACTGGGCTAAAAACACCACAGCACTTTACAGGAAGGGCCAGAGTCGTCTCTATCTTTTGAGGCGACTGAGGTCCTTCAACATCTGCCAGAAAATGCTGAGGATTTTCTATGAGTCTGTTGTGGCCAGTGCGGTCCTCTATGCTGTTGCATGCTGGGGGAGCAGGCTGAGGGTCGCAGATGCCAACAGACTTAATAAACTAATCCGTAAGGCCAGCAATGTTGTGGGGATGGAGCTGGACACCCTCAAGGTGGTGTCGGAGAGGCGGATGCTGTCCAAGATAAAGACTATGTTGGATAACACCTCCCACCCACTCCATGACATGCTGGTCAGTCACAGGAGCACGTTCAGTGAGAGACTGAGATTACCGAAAAGCACCACTGAACGACACAGGAAATCATTCCTGCCTGTGGCCATCTCCCTGTACAACGCATCCACTTAACACACTGTTTGCTGCTACAACTACACATGTTTCTTTTCCAACTATTTATTTATGAGTGAAGTATGTATGTATATATATGTATATATTGTACTATTCTTAGTTAGTGTATTGTCTGTCTTGTCTTAATGTTGGTTTAAAATGGAGCACTGTAACAAAAAATAATTTCCCCCAGGGATTAATAAAGTATTCTGATTCTGATTCCATTCCGCCCTTGTAAAGAAGCACAGCTCCTCCCTCTAACTGATTCAAACTTTCAGCCATGAAGAACACTTCAGGAAATCATTCCTATTGTTCTCTCTGTAAAAGTGTACAATAACTCTTCATTATGTGGCAGGATAAATACAGCATCTGTCTATCTCTCTATGTAGAATTTTCTGTGGGCAGTTCAGTGGGCTGTAAGCAGGAAGAGGAAGGGTGATCCAGAGTAGGAATCCAGTGAAATATTGGCATCACCTCTTACAGTTTCCTTGTAATATCAGCTGAAAGACGAGAATATTCAAAGTACAGTACTGTAATTTCTCTGAAACTGTACAGTTCTTTGGGCTGTGAGGCGGAGTAGGAAGAGTGGAGGTAACTCAGAGGAAGAATCCAGTGAAATATTAGCATCACCTCAAACAATTTTCTTGTAACAAAAAACCCCAAAGCAAACAACAACACAAAACCCCCCACAATATCAAAAATACAGTACAGCAATTTTTATTTAGTTGGGCATAAGGTATGTGAACAGAAATGTGCAGTATAGTGAGAAGACAATGCTTTGTATATATTATCAACTCTTACAGAATATATAACATTTTTTGTTATTTTTAATGTGCAGTGTGAGAATCAAAGTAATTTGTTATATATCAACTGCTAATATTTCAAAAGTCGAAGTGGATTGAGCAGTAAAATCGTGAAACTCGCGTTTCTAAGCCATTCGGCACCCGTACCGTAATATGCGTAAGAATAGTGCAACAACATTTTAGGTGCGGCTATCTTGACTGTGACGTCGTATGTGAGGGCTCACTTGACTGCGGTACAATACGGTGTAGACGAACACAAACTCATTTACGGTCAGGACCTGACCATACTCCCAGTTAATGAAGTTACTGTGCTGCATGCGCACATTACTGTTTTCCTCTCTGCACGTCATGTGATGATGGACCAGTCTGATTGGAAACCTGACCAACACCCTGAAACATCGCGAACCCATCAGATCACTGTCAAGAAATGAACTTGCTGCCTGTATTAACCATCCTTATGGTTGTGTGACAGCCAAAGCTTTAGCACCCTCATCATTTGGAGCAAAACAAATGTAACAGTTACTGTCAGACGTGTTCCCGGTATTAATTTCAGCGCAGTTTGAAGTTAATTGTATACACATACACTTAGTAAATCGTGTATGTACGATTTATTTAAATACGATGCTGCCCCCCAAAAAAGTTTGACTGGGAACTCCAAACAGATACGCAATAAGCTGAAAATATCAGTTTTATAGCTTTGACCATACAGTTTGGTTTATTGGATCATTAGATATTCTTTAATGACGTTTAAATTTAAGCCAGATTAGTTCAATTACAGTATTTTATTTCTTCGCTTGTTGAGAACTTGGCGGAGCATCGCTCCGTTGCGCTCTGGCAGGAATGGGCCTATAGTTGGGACAGAAAGATGAATGTACCATTGGAATTTATAAAATTTCCTTAAGCTTAGAATTACCACCCCCCTTTAAATAAAAACCCATGTGAAGAGCACTTTAGTTTTCTCTGCCTTGACCGGTGACATTCTGCTCACATTAGAGATGCCTGGTCAATCAAGGTGGCCAAAGAGATGTCACGTTGGGACAGCCCTCCACAGTCATGCGTGCTGAGAGTTATCTGGACCTGCGTTAAGGAGAATGCACAAAGTGGTGAATCAATGCAAATTTGAATGAGTTTTCTTCAAAATACCACTCGACAAAGAGCTTTGCCGACATTTGTTATGGAGTCATTACAGGTGAAGCATGAGCACAAGGTAAGACCCTGGGAAAGTGTCCTTTAAGGTTTTGACAAAACCAGACGACACCCTGAGTGTCCAACACTGCAAGTTTAGCAAAAGCCATTTTGACTTGGAAATGAGAAACTCACG
Organism: Haplochromis burtoni; assembly: GCF_018398535.1. NCBI lineage: Eukaryota > Metazoa > Chordata > Actinopteri > Cichliformes > Cichlidae > Haplochromis > Haplochromis burtoni. Next base: position 507,868 of record NW_024582457.1, read on the forward strand.
TGGTATTAATCACATTAATTAGGGCTCGTGCCTACACAAGACACGCGTTTAGTAACACCTGTGTTAAATTACAATTTCATGCTAAAATTAATTTCATGCTCGGGTTAAATTCCCGACGAAGAGACCTGCAGCTGCCATCTTTAAACGGTTCACAGCTAGCTAGTCGTTTACCTGACATTTGGTGTCGACTAGGTATCTGGTGTTTTAGAGCTTTGGGTGAAAATTACTTATCCCATCTTCCCCTAACCCTGGGTTAAAAAAAATAAATAATACTTTTTAAATTCAAAAAAAAAAACAAAACACATGTTCTTTATTGTTTTAAGGCGAAAATGACATTTAAGAGAGGTCATTTCGAAGCTAATTCATGATCCCAGTGTTGGGCTTTTCTATAGTAACAAAAGCCAGCTGTCCACAGTGCCAGGAAAACAACCCCCACCCCATAGGCTGTAATCTTATTTTCATATATTATTAGGCTTGCGTACCTTATTATAGACATTGAACCACTCAGGATGATGGTCCAACTTCTCTGCATGTAAAGCCACTCTGGACATGAAGCCAAAAGCCTGGAGGGGGAGAAATAAAAAAATTAAAATAAAAAAGGTAGAGCGGTTATATTGGTCATTTAAGTTTAAAAGTGATATTTGACAATGATGCAAGAACCTGATTGAAGTCTTTGAAAATAAACTCTTTGTAAATAGCATCTCGTCCAACGACCTCCACCCACTGAGCGTTGCGTAGCAGGGGGAGTATGTGGGCCCTCTCCTCTTCAGTCAGAGCTTGGACCTTACCAGCCTGTGAGGACAGAGCAGAGGGAACAGTGCAGCAGATTTGAGAGGGGCAGTTTCACAAACACAAACTCTGATTGGTTGTAGAGGAAACCATCTGGAAACAATGAGAGGCCACATTCCTAGTTTAAAAATCTAGCTGGTTCAAAGGCATGTGGTGGTGGAGAGGGGGTGGTGGTGGTGGTTGGTCTTTTCCTCTAACACATGATGCAGGGTCACAACACAGGTTCAAAGTGAAATTTATTTCATTCAGCCCTGCAGAGTCAACATTGCATAACATCGTCCAAATAGATAGCATTTTATTGCACAATCTACATATGAACGCTCTGTCCCTAGCTGAGCAGTCACAATTATGTACCAGCAGAGCAGACAGATGTCAGGACCAGAGCCTCAGACCGAGCAGTGACATCAACAGGTATCATAGCAACGGTCTAATCTGCTCGATCTGTGGCATGAATGGGCACTACAGAAACGATTACCGCTGGTTGAAACCTCAAACTTCAAACAAACCTCACCGTGGCTTGCTGTGAACATCTCTCCTCCTCCAAACTCATGTTAGCATGCATGACACTTTATTGTATTTATCTAGCTTGAAAACCTGAAATGTCAGTCTGCAATGAAATATTATAATGTAGAGCAGAGTGCTACCTGTGACAGCGAGGAAATGTCAACAGCTCCATGTGGCAGACAGTGTAGAAAGGTTGTGTACTCACCATGTCTGCAGAGGCTTTTCATGCACAGGGGAGGTTCAGCTCCAGCAGCCTGTTGCACAGATGCAAATCTGCTGTGGGAGCCAGTGAGAGCAACTGGAATAAATCCATTCATGGTCCCCGCCTAGCTGCCCTTGCAGGAGCCTGAGCAAAAATCCTCACTGCTGCTAAGCTATTCAACCACCTATCAGCATGGGTTTAATCATAAACTATCATCTGTTGCACAAGGCATGCATTAGGCCAGCTATTGTAGCACGATTCAGCACAAAGGCCGGTGCAGCAGTGTTTGCTGTGTGAAGAGAGAAGACACTGTACCTTTTATACACACATATCAAACATGAACTTAATCCTAAGAATAATTACCTGCTGATATTAATGTCTTTTCTCCAGTTGACATCAGATTTAAAAAGGAGGTTGGCTCTTCAGCTCACCAGAGTTCATGTCAAAGGTTAACAACCCGCTCTTGTTAGATTGCCCCGGTGAACTCATCTGTCACTGTGAGCGCTCAGAGAAATGAAGTGGTTAATGGAATGAAAACAGGGAGAGGATGTGACAGGAGATCAGCATTTAACAGCTGACTGGACCTGGAAATGAGAGCGCTGCTAAAGCCATTTAGTTAGCTGTGATTTAGAACAAAACCATTAGACTGGGGTGAAACGGAGAGTGTCTGCTGACTGTGGCATTAATACATAGCCTGTGACCGTTGTAAACTCACAGATTATTAGTCTGATTTTACTTAGCATCCCTCATGTCAAATCATGACAATGATTACATGTGATCTTAAATGTAAGCACAAAACAGCACATGAAAAGGGAACCAACAATTACGTATGCATACTGCCCTTTGACCACAGGTTATATTGTGAGAGTTATAAAGATGAGCAGTAGACAAGGCTGGTTACGGCTAGAAACATGGAGTCCAGGACGCTGCTACATGCAAGTCTAACTTTGTTAATCCTCTTTACCAGCGGCATCGGAGGACACATCGAAAATGGTGAGGAGGGTGGGGATCGCTCTGGTGAAGGCATCTGTGCACAAATGTCCTGGTAGTAGCAGCAAAAACTGTACTGTCTATACTCTTTTGATCTTCTTGTGAAAGTCACTGTTCGGTCTCCTTAATTCTGGTTCGAATTGAATTACAACAAATGGACATGTCAGTATGGGAATTTAGTCAGTGTCACGCTCACAGTGGTGATAGTGATTAGATGCCATGTTCTGTCATCTTGTCTTTATAATGTCCAAGAGAACTCTCAGCTAATAAATCAGGCCTGTGTTAAATCTATGCAGGCTCTCATCTGAAAATGGATCAGGCTTTGCTCATATTTCATAACCAGCTGACTGAAGAAGTGCATGCTTCCTACACATCAGATTACTGCTACAAGGTAAAGAATATCCACCGTCACTGTGGTTTTATTAAGACACAGCATCAGCAGGAAAATCGCTTTCAGTTCCTCAAAAAGTTTATAGTCACGCAAACTGATCTTAGCAAACATACAGATGCAGTAAAGTTAAACATTGTAATTCACTGTGAAGTTGTTGTCAAATTTCACATAAGGGAAATGTGTGATTTTCTCTCCTTTGTTATAAAATGAGCTTGATTGTCTCTGAGAGGAATGTGCTGTGGGTACAGCGCTACAGTTACTGCTGGAAAAAGCAACCATGAATTATTAAAGACATCAGGAAACGTAAAGGGAACATCATAAAAACATCACGAGACATATGAATATACGTAAAACCAGATAAACCTGTATGAAAACACAAGACAAGCATAAAGTAAGAAATATTTAGTGCTTAAAGTCCAAGTATGTGCTGTTCCTTGAATAATTTAACACTGCTGTTCAGCAGCATAATGGAGGCTGGAACATATGATACCTTTTGAACTTTGAACCTTGAGTATGCTTCCTCATGTCAAATGTTTGAATCCTGAGACGAGAGGATGTTACAAGTAAACTACCTGCTTAGGCAGGCTCTGTATGGGCTTGTATTTTTTTCATTTCTGAAAATTCATTTGCAGCCATGCTTTTTTAGTGCATTGTTAGATTACTAAACCATGCTGTAATTTCATATTGAATAAGCTTTCTATGATTGCCCTGTAAAACCGTAACACTATTACTCACTCCATACAGTCTTGGAAAGGAATTACGACTGGGTGTTTCCCAACTTAGTTTGTCAATGAGGAGACCTATTGTTTATACGTAGGCCGTCTTGGCTTGTAAATTCACTGCTCTGCACATTATATTACCATCCAACCTTTAATTATATTTTACTGTGCAACTGTTTTTGAGCCACCTGTCATTTCTTTATATTTTGCTTCCAGGAAGCCAAACTTTTCTTGCAATGTTTTAAAGTGTTCTAGAGCAATATATCACCAGGCCTTCTGAAGTTTTCTTTGGACATTGGCTGCTTTTTCACTCTTTTTCAGTCCTGACCAATTCCAGAGGAATGTGTTTTGTTTGTTAAACCACTTAACACTGACCTATGAATCATGCATGCATATAAAAGGCACTTAACTCAAGGGATGGACCAGTGTTGTGTCTACACAGGCAAAGACAGACAAAGAATCAATTTTAAATTTAATCTTTAGGCACTTTGTTAATAGCATCCTCTCATAAAAATCAACAAGGTGATTCCCAGAGCTATTAGCTGGAAACGTGGCATATTGCTCCATGTTCTTAAAAAGTGTAAGGAAACTGGACAAGTGGGGGACAGAAAAGGAAGAAGAAGGAGTTTTATGAGAAATTGTTTTAATGGAAGGCTGGCTGTCTAGAAAAAATTATCAAAGAAAAGAAACAGAGGAAAGGAATGCCAAATTACACAGAAACAGGTCTTACTGAGTGATGAATCCAAATTTTGTCCAAATCCTAGTTGAGCCTGCGTTTCAGTCGATAGTGTTGTCTTGTCAAAATTTATGGAATTATGACCACAAAAAAGAATCATCAAATTTTGATCCGCAATGCAGCACCATGTGGAAAGCATCGCATGGGCAACGGTTTCATTTTCCAGCACGACAATGATCCCCAACACAGTGTCAGCGCTGTAAAAGCGTACCTGGATAGAAAAACCACACGCAGTCGTGGATTGGCCTCCTCAGAGCTCGGACCTCAACGTTATTGAAGCAGTGTGGGATCATCTTGACAGAGAAAAGACCAAAAGGCAGCCAACATCCAAAGAAGAGCTTTGAATTTCCTTCAGGAAGCCTCAAGAACTCTTCCAACAGACTACTTAAAGAAATTACAAGGAAGCTACAAGTTCAGACTGTGTTGAAGATTAAAGGAAGATTAAATATTGACTTTCCAGCTTGTCTGAATTGTACTATTTTTCCCTTTTTGCACATTCCTTTAAATCATTAAATCAAATTAGTCTTTTACTAACAAATAATTATTCATGTTTATTAAGTTAATGCTAGGCCCATTTAATTATTATTTATTTGTTTTGCTTTTCAGTGTTTGTACCAACATTTGGTCACAGTGAAACCCAACAACAATAATGCATCTGCAATAATCAGCACCAAATTTACTCTGACAGTACAAGTGGAATCACAAACCAGGAATGCAACCTTTTGCAGGTAACAAGTTAAACATTTCAAGATGGTACTTAAAACAAATAATATGCAAGTTGTCTCTCGTTTGCTTGTTTGCCTGTGAAAATGCATTGCTCTTGTTTTAAGATATAATATGGTGTGGTGACATGATTGCATCAGCAGCCTGTGAAATTATTTACAGGGTTGGAGGAGTAACCCTGACCCATTTTCTGGACCTGAGTTATGCCCTCCCTTAAACCACCTCACAGTGTATTGATCACAGGCTGTTTTGGGGTTAATAAGACCTGACATTCCAATATTGATGAAAAGGGCTCATTAAAGCTTGAAAGCCACATGTCCTGGGGAAGAATCAGCTGGGATGTTAAACAGTTAGGACAGATCTAATATGTATAAACACCCAGAACATCCCACACAGGAGGGCAAAGCTTTCTATTTTGGGGCCACCTCTAAGAGATGGTGCACCATGAAAAGCCTTTGTGCTTTTTATGTCCTTTCAAAGGGCTGGGTCTTCTTAAATCAATGCTGAGGTCTCTAACCAGCCTGTGTTGCTATTGATTTACTTTTCCCAGTTTGAAAAAAACACTCCAAGTGATAGCTAGTATGTCATCCCAACAGTGGATCAATATGAGCGAGTCTTGCACAGGGATGTTTTTTTGGGGCCTGAAACTGGAGACGGTGAGAAGACAGGGGCATGCACTTTAAGCCTTCAGACACTAGGTGGTGCTCCTGAGCTTTATAGTTGTGCTACTGCAGCAGGAGAGCAGCAATGTGCTTTTAAAGAAAACAGTTTAACGGGGCATCAAATAGGAGCTTTTAAGACTTTGTGACTATTTCACTGTTTTTGCATGCAGATGGAGTCAAACGTATGAGGAAGGTGGTCACTACTCTATTTGGATTTACACCCTAGATGCAAATAATCGCAGCTGCACTCGCATTGTGGATAGAAGACCAAATAATGCCTATCTGCGTAAGTACGCAGCACTACTGAAAAATACATGAGGACAAATTTCCATGTTTTGAATCCCTGACCGACACTGCTAGGATTCGGCTGTGAGGGCGCAGTGACAGCAAAGGTACCTGTCTGCAAACTCCAGCCAAGCCTTTGATCCCATTAATTGAGTCAGCAAAGAGGAGAATCACTGCTTTTGTCCACATCCACTGAGCAGCAGTTCTCATCCATCTCTTGGGACATGATGTGTATTGATCAGATCAGACTCGCTTTCTTGAAAAGGGATAAAAGAAAAGCTTTTCTGCTTGTTTTGAAGGCCTGCTTCTGGCTCGTAGAGCATTGTGGGTAATACATTAGGGAGTGTGGAAGGATTAGGGCGTAATGGGATTTTGAAAGCGCCTCTCTCCATAATGCACACACTACTTAACAATATTGCAGATTATGTTGTAGATCAGACTTTTAAGGCCAAGTAGCCATTATCTGTTATGGTCAGTGTGACTGCACCTCTCACAGTATGATGAGCTTCCATTAGCTCCACAGACCGGTGATTATACAAACTCCCCATAGGAATTGTTCACCTTAAGTAACGGTCTGGTCAGCAGCTCAAGAAAGGTATGAGGTGCTCTGCTAGGGAATTTTAAAAGTTTACTTCAGTGTCTGAGATTGATTGGCCACAGAGCAGCATGAGATCATTTCTTTAAGCATATGTTTCTGTGAAGCTGCTATCAGATGCACCCTTTAATCGTGTTAGTAGTGTATTCTGTATCACACCACAGACCACAAGTCACCTGCTGAGCCCTTAATTCTTACAAGGAAATCTACAGGATCGACTCCTATTAAGTCTTTGTTCGACTTTTATACATCAATGAACTCAAATTAATTCAGTTGTTTCAGTGTCTACCATTCATTTTCTATTTATACCAACGGTTACTGATGGAGCGAGCATGTCTGTGGCTGAGCTCTAATGTGGTTCATGCGCTGAGAGCTTTGTGGTGTTTTTATGAATGGACACCAGAGATGCCATGACTTTTCCGAGGAGATTAAGTGACCGCTCTTTGTTCAGAGTGGATGTCCTTGTGTGGATTCAGCTCGGCTTAAAATGGCATCTTTTTGTTTGTTCTTCCACTGCGTGTACTCTGCTCTCCTGTGCTTTGACGAAAGAAGACCATGTGGAGATTTCATAAAGCCTAGGTAGTTTTATAATCAGTACTACAGGTGTAAAATATCTCCCTTTGTTTGCAAATCGGTGGCTTTCAGAGCTCAGAACAGAATATTCCTTTTTTGGGGGGGCAAATAAAATCCATCTTCGCTACAGTGTTTGTGCCCTCTTGTACTGTAAACCTCAAGTTGACCCTGCTCCTATCTGTGCCGCCCTCCGGCAGTCTGGCAAAGTCATTGTTTTCTCATCCTTGTTCCAGCACAGCCTTACATTTTCATTTTCACATGCCTGCAGGGTTAGATTACCCGCAGTGATTACTCCTCGGCGGCTCAACCAAGACTTTTTCATTAGGTTCTTGTTTGTCACTTGAGGGATCCCCTTTGACATTGGTTGACTGAAAGACAGCCACAGGGGAGTCCACAGGCTAGTATAGCAGACAGTTTGGACTGGCAGTCATCCCTTTTATCCCCACTCAGATCCTGGTCTGATAGAGATGTAGTGTATGAAGTTTCTGACATGGACAGAGAATGGTACAGAATGATTTCCTTTTACTTATTTTCCCAGCTATTTTGGTGGCAGCACTCCTGCTGGCTGTAATCGCTCTGTTATTCGTTGTGATACCCTACATCTGCAGGTACATGTGTGTTTTTTACATCATCGGCAAGAATCCTGCACTGATTGCTTTTCCATCAGAACCGGGCAGCCTAAAGTTTTTCTTTTTCCAGGAGGCGTTGTACATCAAAATTTATAAAGACTATTTGCTGCCAAGGCCCACAGCATTCAGAAGAGAATGTAAGTTAAATGCTGCTTCTAATAAATATATTACATTAGATTTTTTTTTTTTTATGTCAGATGAGATTATATTTTGATTAAATAAGTCATAAACAGCTCAAAGTATGTCCATTATGAGTTTAAATTAAAAAGCAAATTATTTTTTAAATATACAGTAAATCTTTGCTACTGTTCTTGAAATACAAAATATAAAGTAACTACACAATCTCTTTCATGTAGAAACCTTTTTCTGGTAATCAAATATTGTTTGATCCAGCAGTTAAACTGCACCATTATCATTGGCCGGCTATGCAGCCCGAGATGCATTCTAAAATTGCTCTGAGGCTCCAGTCATCAAGCCGTTTGGGAGACACTAATGGAGTGATTGATATAAATGTTAGCAGAGCCAGTTACACAGCAGACTTACATAGAAAACGATACAGTGTTGTATCCGTCCAATCATCGGGCTTCATGGCAAGAGCTGCCATGTATTTTCGGTGAACATGAATAGCTCCTCTCATTCTTTCAAGCAAAATGTCTCTGGCTTCCATATGTTGTCTGGATGGCACGCAAATCCATCACGACATATTAGCGCGGGTGTCTTCCTGCTCTGGCTCTTTAAAATGCTGCATGGAGGCCAGCACGCCAGGCTAATCCAACTGAGAGGGCAACAGGCCAGAGTCATCGAAATGTTGCCTTTCACACAGTGAGAGGGGGGGGAAGACGCGGGGCGGAGAGAATTTGAGGAGTTGTGAATGAGGAAGCAGTGAACCTTTGACTTTATCAGTATTTTTAAACAAGTTTGCTACCTGTTGCTACCTACAAATAAAAAGCCAAATGTGTTGCCATTTTATGTACAGTGTGCAAAAGTCTCCACTTAGTTCTTTATATTTTGCTTCCAAGGAGCCAGACGTTTTTGCAATGTTTTAAAAGTGCTCTTGAGCAAAAGTTATCCAGGTTTTTTCAACCTGTCACAAAAACACATGACATAAAATAGAATTTTTACACTGACGAGGTAAATTCCCAAACAGCTTGTAGCTGGAAACATGGCACATCTTGGCACGGTCTGCAGGATGTCCCTAAAAATGTAAAGAAACTGGAAAAAAGAAGAAGTCACAGGCCTGAAAGGCTACATACATAAACTGTCATGTTCTTAAGAAAATTCTTAAGAAAGTGAAACAAGGAGAAAATACTGCGGTAGGACATCAAGTCTTATGGAAAGATGAATCCATGGTTTTTATTTATTTTTTATATATTTGGAGGAGTTCAGCAGAGATGATTATCTATAACCATCTGTAAAACAAGGTGGAGGTTGTGTCATGTTTTGGGGTTGCATTTCAGTCGGTGATGTTGAGGATCTTGTAAAAACTGATGCAAGTATCAATGTAGAAAATGAATTTTCAGCATGACGGTGACCGTACCAAATACTGACTTTAAAGCTTGTTAGGAATAGTGCAGTTTATCCCTCATGTATTGTATTTCCATGTATTTTATCACAGGTCAACAAAACACTGCCCCCGTTTTCCCATTTCCCAAGTAAAATCTAAAGAAATGAGCCCACTTTACATTAACTGGCCAGCAAGCAAAGACAGACAGCATTAGCACCTAGTTAATAAAGTAGAGCATTAAGCTGCTTAAGAGTGTTGTGCTTCATGTTTTTGGAACATTTGTGTTATCAAACTTTATGATTTGTTAGATGTCAAAAGTGTTTCTTCTTCTTCCTTTATTGATTTTTTTTTTTGCTGATTAGAAAACTATCTAGATATGAAAAATATGTAAGTTTGATTTGGGGTTTAAATATCTGCTTAAGCGACCTTAACCCTAAAAGTGCAACAATGAATGGAGCTTAAAGCACTGGTAATTGTCAAATCCCCGTAAGTAACCCACACTGGTGTTTTATCCCAGTGAGTGTTGACATTATTTTGTCTCCCTGCTGTTTTTTCTCCAGGAAGAATCACATGCTAGTGAAACTGCACACGGTGCTGTTAAAGCTAAACCAACACGTCTGCTCTCCCTGGATACTTTCCGAGGGTATGTTCACCTTCAACAGTCATTCGTGTTTATCGCTCTATCACCACATGGAGCTCGTTCACATGTTAATTCTTTTTAGAGAAGTTTGAGGCATCATAAAGAGCTACAGGCCTGACATAATGAATAATTACAGGGGTCACAGTCTGGCCACATGCTCCTTCAAGCTTTTGTTATCAGGCGGTATAGCTTTGGGCATGGTTTCTGATAGCAGTGTGTGTTGGGTTTGGAACAGTGTGTTTCTGTTGGACAGGAGTGATGCATGTGATTGAATCTGGGCTCCCTGCTCGCCTTAATTGTGGCCTAGGGCTAGACACAAAGCACGCCTCTCTGGAAACAGGATGCTGGTGTGGCTTTGACCTCCCCCTCGCCAAATAATTGATGTAATAATACAGTCAACATATCAGCACACATCCACCCAGCAATAGATCTCCTGCCAAACTGAAGAGCGAGAGGAAATCCAGCAGCACACAGGCAGCATCCAGCAGACAATTGGCATCTTCTCCATCTGTGGCTTCCTTTTGGACGAGGAGCCAGCTGAAAATCACCGAGCATATGTGGCGGGCTGAAAATACAACATGCTGTTATTTAGTTTGGGAGCTCAAGCGCTTGAGTGCATTTTCAGAATCTGTATGAGTTCAGGGGGAGGATACATTTCAGTTTTATTTCCCTTCATTTCCACTTCCTGCCTCAGTCCTCCTCAATCTCGTTAGCTGAAATGTCACTCCGGGGTTACAGGTGCGTACGTCCTGAATGGTAATACCGGAAACGCTCCTACCTGGCGTCACACTTAATCAAACTGTGACTCAGCTCTAAAGATTAACGCTGTGTGCGCCTCCTCAGACCCATGACTTATGATCCATACCCCCGGATAAGTAACAGCTTTCTACAGAGAACAGACACATCAGTCATCTGCCATAAATGCTGAGACATTTCTGAAGCCAAACAGCTTTTCTTCCCAGCTGAAAGGTTTTTCTGATCATTGCTCGGGCTCTCCTGACATGATATACAGAGAACTGTGGTGTATGGTCGCACGTTAATTTTTCTAAAAGGATTTGGATTTTAATCTTGTGCCACATTGCTAAAAGCCTTTCACCAGTTTCGTCACCGTTGAAAATCGCACTGTCAGTAGTTAGCAGCAGCATACAACTGACGGAACAACTATTACAGCAAAACCAAGAACTGTGAGCCGCATTTAACAGCAGGTGGCTGACTCATTCTGTGCCTTATTTTGACTGACATCCAAGTTTTCCTACATATTGGGTTTCAGATACGCTCTGATGTTTGGCCACAAAAAAATAGAACCTTGGCTTTTCAACTGTAGTTGTAATTTATTATGACTAGATTGGGTGTCCGTGTACTTGATATGGCCAGTACAGTGGGTAACTCAACACTGTGCAGGGATAGACTGCAGCTATCCATTAGCAACGGGGGGAAAGTACTAAGCTGATACTCTAATTGGTAATGCATGTACAATGATTCAAATCAAAGACGTCCATAAGTGTCTATCAGTGAGTCATAACTGGCTGTCAGTGCTGCAACAGACAGGTCTCTCTGTAATCTGTTAGCTATAAATCATTCCTGCTCATTCCCAGAAATGAATTAAGTCTATTACTAAAGTGGCAAATGTTCACTGCAGAGCTTCAAAGGCATATTAACAACCTAAACTTGATTAGGAACCAAAAAAAAAAAGAAAATGCCTGCTGTGTCAACCTGCACCTTATTAACTTTGATCCAACAGAAAACAAAGAGTTACTTAGTGTACATTATGTTAATTGAGCACTCATCATAATTAGCAGCCTGTATTGTCACAGATGTGTGGCATATGTAAAGTGATGGGGGTCTCATTTCCAATCGGACAGCGGGGAATTTTAATTATAAGTATGGCCAATAATCTGGGATATTACTGCAATTTTCACAGGGTCTCATCTGGCTGGCGATTTAACCTTTGTCTTTGTTGCCACGACAACTAATGGATGCGTTCATCAAAATTTACACGATAGCCTGTGTGCGTGTGTGTGAGAGAGAGAGAGGAAGAGAACATGGACACATGCAGCAGGGTTTACTCTGCTTTAATAGCCCTTTTGAGATGATAGTGAGCGATTAAAATCTTGTATCAGCAGGTTGGGGCTAAAAGAGCAGTAATGGCTTCAGTGCAGCTCTTAATTGAATCTAGGCAGAAAAACAAGAGGAGGCAGAGGTAGATACAGTGCACCTTATCAGGCAGGCTGTTTCTTAAAGGTTGTCGTAATGTTGTTACGACCCCCCCTTATGATTTTATTACTCTTTTTGATTACTCACGAAAACATAAATTCACGTATTACAGATGGTGAAAAGATTCAGCCTGGCCCAGATCATTGCATTACCGTGCAAGTTTGTGTTGTGTAGTGGCCCACCGCCCATTTTCTGACATGCAACGCAAACACCTTTTTCCCTCCAGTGTATGATTCAGTGAAGCACTCCATCACGTGCGCTGTGTTTCAGCAGACTCGGCCAGTGCTAAAGTATAAAGTGTATCATATATTAGATGCAAAGTCTTTAGTCAGCACTCCTGCTTGAGGAGATCCAGAGGACAAGCGTTCATTTCCTGAGTGATTCATAATGCTTAGATTGCATTACCTTGCATTTGGAGGGAGACTGAATAAAAGCCCCTCTTGTGTTCTCTTTAACTTTAATTCAGAAGTTAATTTTTAATTATAATCAAGGATTGCACTTGAATAATATATTTTTATTGACAGTTTTTCAGCCTCACTCACACATTTTCTTCATTTGTTCTTTCCTGGATATCGACTTGTATTGTCTTTATAGGTTTTCCCTGACTGTGATGGTGTTTGTGAACTATGGTGGTGGAGGCTACTGGTTCTTTCAGCACGCACCTTGGAACGGTTAAGTACATGATGCACGTGAATTGACATAAGGGAAAACTAAATCAGTTGCTTGTACCCTACAGCCCGCACCTTACTCCCTGCACACAACGATGATGCAGCAATCGCCTGATCTTCAGCGGCGAAATCCTCCCCATAGTGTTAGCAGAGTTTTCTGACATGTTGTCACTAATTATGATGAATGTAGTTAAGAAAAACACAGGGTGTCATTTCTCATACAAGCAAAATCAACACCATGATCCATAGATGTTTATTCTTGTTAATGATCAGGGAGGAGAGGAGGAGGATTTAAATGACAGCTGGAGGAAGATGAGGGAGGAGGAAGGAATGAGTAACACTCCAATGTTATGATAGCCAGTATTGAGGTACTCTTAAGCAAGGCATCTCTGGTTGAAGTAGAGATTTTGGTTGAAAAAGTATTTAAAACAAGAAAAAGTAAATATTCTTATACACTTTCTTTTTTTGTTTTTTATTTCAGTTTCAATTTTTTTTTTGAAAATTCCTGTAATGGTTTATGGGTGTTCACAATTTTAACTTTGTAATAGCTTTTTTTGCCACATGTACAGAGGTGCATTGATTTCAGAGCTGGATTGATTAATCTTCGCCTGGCTGCAGGACTGCTGCTGTCACAGGAGTGTAAATATTTATTAATCACGCCTCTTCAAAATGGAAAGTTAATGACAGAAGCAGAGCTTTAAGGACGGAGCATTGTTTTTAATTCATCTTGTTGTCTTTGTGTGTATGGAAGGGCAAGAACTGTAAACTCTCTGATGAGATCAAGTGTGTGTTGGTCTGTTGGTATTAATTGATTTTATGCTTCTGAAATTGTTGCAGGTCTAACTGTGGCGGATCTTGTCATGCCATGGTAGGTTTGGCACAAGGGGCCTGACCTATTTAACGTCTTTTACTACTTTTCTTGTTTGCACAGTTCATATGTGGGTTTGAATGGCATAATCCTGTTATGTCTTCCAGGTTTGTGTTTGTAATTGGGACCTCAGTGGTTTTGGCTTTCAGTTCCATGCAGAGGAGAGGAGTTAGCCGCCTGCAGCTGCTACGAAAAATCACCTGGAGAACAGTCGTCCTCTTGCTGCTCGGCTTCTGCTTTCTCAACTACTCTCCCAAAGACGGACCACGTAGGTGCACATTGTGTATTCTGATTCTCAGTCAAACTAAATCCTCATATGTGTGTATCTATCGATCTATCTGTGTATCTATCTATCTGTGTAGATAGATAGATAGTTCTGTACTTTTTCAGGTCAGTTACACTACGCAGACTCCAGCTCATGTAGTAATATGCTCGCATACAGCAAAGCAAGTTTATTAGCACAGGTGGGGACAAGGATTTCTGTGTGGTAATACACCCGCTCATGTGCAAGCTTGAAGGAAAAGTGCATTTCCTGTAAATTAAGCAACATCAAATACTTTTGACACAGATGTCGTAACTAGATATTTCACTCGTCACTGCAACCAGTAGCTGCTGAATTCATTTTTTTAGGTGAAACTGAAATGATGAGTTTAGCTTTTCAAATGTGATAGCTACTTTTTTTTTTTACAGTCAAGTAAATTTCTTTGTTTGTTGGTCTGCGACAGAGATGTTAAGTGGGTTGATCTCCTGATTTGAGATAAAAGCCAAACTTCATGGCTGGGTCAGGGTTAAAGGAGAGGAATAATGCTGAAAATCCCCCATCCACCTGGGATGCAAAGGGCGCCCTTCACACATTAGCTATCTGTGGTGCTAATGGACTTTCCTGGGTGGATGTCTGCTTAACTGGGTTAACAAAAATATTGTTGTTGTGTGTGCAGTCTCAAAATCCAGCACCAGGGGACGTTTAACAGAGGCAGATAGAGCAAAAACAACCGCTGTGGTAATGGACAATTACAAACAGATAGTGTTACAGCCGTCAGCTCCACGCAGCTGCTGTAGACTCTGCTGCTGGAGCTGGTCACAACAGCACACTGACTTTTACCATAAACTGCAGCTTTGCCCTCTGTCTCCAAGGACGTCCTCTGCAGCTCAGTCGCAGAGCTTGATCTAATAAGAGAATGGAGTCACATTAACTCAATATGTTAAATGCTTTTCAATGTCAGAAGAGAGAAAAGGAGGTATTAACCTTTGACATCAAATAGGAGTAATTTCAAAAACCCTACCGTGGTTAGATGTCCTAAAAGGTGGTCAAAGCAGATTCATATTAAAAACCTTGAAATGTATTTATTTCGAGACGTAGTCTCGAAATAAATACAAACTTACTATACAAAATATGATTTGGATGAGATGCGTGAGGCGTGAGAGTTGATTCATTCAAACCCCTGCCACCGAGTTGCCTTAAGAGGACGTTCGAACACAAAAAGCCAGTCGTTTTGAAAAGTTCTGGCTGCCCTACTTTTTTAGTGGCTTTTTCAGTTTTGCTGACTACCAACATATTATAATATTGTCTATCTATCACTGAAAGTGCTCATAGATTGGAAGCAGACAGCTTCAGTTAAATAGTATTGAACGTCAAAAAAGGTGTCCGTTACACACAAACACAAAGAAAATGCATAAATGTGGGAGAAAAACTGTGTTACAGTCTGCTGCAGCTTACTTTCAAACTCTTGTGTAAATGGATTCAACTTAAAATGATAATTCTTATTAAACATGAAATTTTCCCATTTTGCTCTTTTCTGCTATTTGATTCTTAATTATTTATTCTAATACCGTGCAAAAGATTTGAACCATCCTAGATTTCTTTATATTTTCTTCCAGGGTGCCAGACTGTCATGTTAATGTTACCACTGAGCCACTAAAGGCTGATAGTGTATTGTCATCAATACAATTGACTGCTTTTTCACTCATTTTCAGTCTAGTCCTTGTGCCTAACCATTTCCAGGGATGCTTGTTTGTTACGCTCTTTAACAAACAATTAAAGAACCGAATCTTTCATCTTTGTTACTTTGTTCTGTAACTTGTCACAGAAACACATAATTTCTTCCCATTTGTGTGAGGAGAGCGCTGCGACAGTGACTGTTAGCAGCCTTCTGTTAAACACGGTGGAGGCTCAGTCATGGTTTGGGCCTGCATTTCAGCCAGTGCTGTTGGGTATCTTAGCAAAATTGATAACATTACGAATGCAGGAAAGTACCATCAGATTTTGATCCACAATGCAGTATCATCTGGAAAATATCTGGTTAACAACAGCTTCATTTTTTCAGCATGGAAATGATGACAAACACAACTCAGCACAGGAAAATGATACCTGGATAGAAAAACGCAGTGAAACACAATTAGTCAAGGATAGGTCTCCATAGAGCCCAGACCTCAACGTGACTGAAGCGGTGTGGGATCATCTTTACAGAGAACAGAACAAAAGGCAGCCAACATCCAAAGAAAAGCTTTAACTGTCCTTCAAGAAACCTGGAGAACTACTCCTGAAAACTATCTGAAGAAAGCTTTCCTAAGACAGTTCAGGCTGTGTAGAAAAAATATATTGACTTTCGATCTCGTCAAAATTGTCACATCAAACTCTATTTTTGCCTTATATGTATAGAGGAATGAACAATGGCTCAATACTTTTGCACATTCCTGTAGGACGTGATAATTTTATCAGGCGACAGACACAGTCAATTATCTCTGCAGGGGTGTGTAACATATATCTTTAACTAAAATGTCATTAGTAAGAGCTTCCCCTTTTCCTGCGAACAAAAAGATTTCCGCCTCTTATTTGATTTGTCCGGATCAATGATTGGGATCATATTGTTTTTACGGCACTTTGCGTGGCAAAGAGGTTTTCAATTAGCTAATGTGTAGATTACCATCAATCTCTCTCCAGCAGCAGCAAGTCCTATCCTTCCCAATTTGGTGAGACCGAGAGATAACTGTTGATGAATGTTTGATTAGCTACCCTCTTTCTTGACATGTTCGTATCCTGAAGGCTGACATGAGCTCTCTCCAGCCTTTATGCCGTCCATCAACTTGCTATCAGAAGTAGTTGTAGTAATAGTGGCGTCGGGATAATTGGGAAAATTCTTGATTTCCTGTGTCTGCAGAAATGACTTAATATGCGTGCTTTTTGTGAATTATAAGTTCATATGTTATTTAAATCACTGTGTGTCAGTATTAAGGTGCCACAGTGAGCGTTCATGCTGTGTGTTCTTCACTGTGCTCTAGTGTCCTGGTCCTGGCTGAGGATCCCAGGAGTGCTGCAGCGTCTGGGCTTCACCTACTTTGTTCTGTCTCTCCTGCAGACTTTCTGGGGCCAGAAAGAAATCCCACTGACTGCGGTGAGCAGTTCTGTCAAGTTCAGTTATTTCAGCCATTACACACAAGAGAAAAAATTAAAGGAGTCTAACCTGAAAAAGCACACGAATAACAAGTCCAAGAGTCGATGGACCTGTGAGTTCAGTGCAGTGGAAGTCTTTGTTGAACAGTTCAACAAGTTCCATCCATTCGTTACGTGCGGAGCTCAGATATTCGTCCAGATTAACAGACAGACATCTCTAAAGCTCCAAGAAGAGTAAAAAATCTTTAGTTACTATGAATTTGTTGTGTATTCAAGTGGACCAATCTATCCCAAAACTTAGTTTAATGCTAAAAAAATACCTAAAAGCGAAACAGTTTTGGACCTAAAAACAAAAATATTATGTGCTTTATGTATGATGCAGTATAACTGGTGGAACCCGGTCCAGGATATTCTCCTTTACTGGCCACAGTGGCTGATCATCATCCTGCTGGAGACTTTGTGGCTGTGCTTAACTTTCCTCATGCCTGTCCCCAACTGCCCCACGTAAGTCCGGACATGACTCCCACTGTCATATAGCATTTCAGGTCAAATCTCCTCACTAATGCATCGTACACTTAAGCTAAAAGCATAAATTTCCTATGTGTCGAAGCTGAGATAATCTCCAGTTGGGCCTGTTTGTGCTGCAACAGTGTGAGTGTGCACCTTGTGTTGCAGGTGTTATGAACCGTTGTGATTTATGGGCCCGTGGTGGATGCTTCAGAGAGCCTAATTAGCCAATCTCAGTCTGTCATGTGCAATAAGAGGAGCGGAGGCAGAGGATCCATCTTCCTCGCTCTGTGTCTTCTGCTTTTTGTCTTTTGTTTTGTTTTTTCCTTCTCTGTGACCCTGCATGACATCACGTTTACAGTACTGTGGGTTCAAGCTGTAGCACTTTTTCCTCTCAGTCCTTCTGTGTCTTTTCATCTGATTGAGTTTTGGGTTTTTTCTTCCTTGAACATGAATGTGTGGTGGCTTGAGACACAACTGCTATACAGGGTTTAAGAATATTAAAATCACCTTTGGTATTAGAACACCGAGTGTTCTCTGCTGCATCTGGGTATTGTGTTTTCATATAAACACAAAACACTTCATTAAACATTGTTTTTAGTAATAACTACAGCTACAATAATTATGCTCTTGTTTGATAACAGAGGGTATTTAGGAGCCGGTGGAATTGGCGATAACGGGCTTTACCCAAACTGCACGGGAGGTGCAGCGGGATACATCGATAGGTGGATGTTTGGTGATAACATGTACAGATACCCCACGTGCAAAGTAGGAATGTTCATCACATATTGCAATACAATGCTTCTGCTATAAACCAATGTAGGTGAAATTATAAACTGCATGGTTTTGTTTTGCTTTTTCCAGGAAATGTATCGCACCACACAGCCCTTTGACCCAGAGGGGGTTCTGAGTACCATCAACTCCATTGTCATTGGATTTCTAGGGATGCAGGTAAGATCCAAGTTTCTCCTGTACGATGCAGTGAGTGGCATGAGTGGCAAAAAAAAAAAAGTCTTAGTCCTGCCTTTGTATTTTTTTGCGCAGCCTTAATAAATGGCTTGCTTCTGCTAAGTTTAGTCCAAGTGTCTGCATTTTTAGTGACCTGCATAGGCAGATCTTGACAATTGTCCAATCCACCACATCCCAAAGGTTCTGTATTGAATAGAGACTGTAGTGACCACCTAAGAGATGATTTGAGCTTTATAATATGCTGCGTGTACCCACCAGGTGATATGTACACTGTGGTCACAAAGCGATGGACTGATTGGCAACAATACTCAGGTTGGCTGTGAAGAAGAATGCTCAGTGGGTACTGAGTGTGCCAAAAATATTTCCGACACCTGATAACAGCACCACCACTAGCCTGAACTGTTGATACAGTGCAGGACAGATCCACTCATATGTTTTTTTATGCCAAATCTGTATTTGTTCACTGTTCATTTAGGTAAAATTACCTATGCCATACATAGCTTTGGTTAAATTGTTTAAATCAGCTTTTAAACTCTGCAAAATCCATCCATTCTCATCCGCTTTATCCGGGGCTGGGTCGCGGGGGCAGCAGCCTAAGCAAAGAGGCCCAGACCTCCCTCTCCCCAGCCACCTCCTCCAGCTTATCCGGGGGAACACCAAGGCGTTCCCAGGCCAGCCGAGAGATATAATCTCTCCAGCGTGTCCTGGGTCTGCCCCGCGGCCTCCTCCCGGTGGGACATGCCTGGAACACCTCACCCAGGAGGCGCCCAGGGGGCATCCTTGTCAGATGCCCGAACCACCTCAGCTGGCTCCTTTCGATGTGGAGCAGCAGCGGCTCTACTCTGAGCCCCTCCCGGATGGCCGAACTTCTCACCCTATCTCTAAGGGAGAGGCCAGCCACCCTTCGGAGGAAGCTCATTTCTGCAAAATTAACAAGCTAAATGTCCCAGTCCTCTTTAATGTGGACAACACTCATGGTCATGTGGTTGCTGGAGTCCAGCCCAGCTGGTAGACTGGCATCCTGTTCAGGTTGTAACCCATAACCCAGTATCACAGGGCTAATATGTAGAGACAGTGAAATGCTGGCATTCATATTTACACCAAGTTAGAATCTCTAGTTAACCTAACGTGTGTCTTTGGGCTGCTTGAGAAAGCTCGATTGCCTGGAGAGAACCAATGCAGTCGCTGGGAGAATCTGTACAGTCCACACAGAAAGACTCCGGCTGGCTTGAGGCTTCAAACCCAGAATCTCTTCGCTGTGAGATGACAATGCTAACCACTGCACCACTGTACCGTTAACTGAGAAAATAGTTGCCATGAATTGATTTCGAACCTAAAAAATATATGTATGTTTTGTGTTTTCAAAATGCATTGCAAAAAAACCTTAAAGTTTTATTTGCCTCCACTGGACTTGATCCTGAATAGAAACTGTACATTTTAGAGTCTCTGCAGGTTTATAAAACATTAAAAGTACACAACAAAATACTGCAATAATAATAATAAGCCCACTTATTCAAAAAGGTCTTATAAACCCACAACTAGTGGTTTATGGCTCCATCTACCTGATTGTGGTTCTGCCTGATATTTCTTCCTGTCAAACGGGAGTTTTTCCTTCCCACAGTCACCAAGTGCTTGCTCACAGGGGGTTGTCTGATGGTTGGAGTTTTCTCTGTATTATTATATGGTCTTTGCCTTACAATATAAAGCACTTTAGACAACCGTTGTTGTGATTTGGCGCTATTTTAATAAAGTTTAATTGAATTCAACTGAACACAAAACTTTCCTGCCAAAAACAAAAAGCAGGCTGAAAATATCTTAGAGACAGGAAATGATCAGAACCTTCTGAAGATGTGACTTTAAAATACTCAGTTTGACGTGATTAGACTGAAAGTTTTAATGGCTTCATTGTGCAGACAGTGATGCTCTTCAGTGTTAATATGTTAATATAAACCTACAATGTGACTACAGTAAAGATTATGCGACAGATGTTTTCCTGTCTCACTGTAAATGCACAGCTGCCCTACTTTAATGACAAAATGCTGTTAGAAAGTAGGAAGGCCCTTTTGTTCTTCAGACCTGCGTCTCAGATGGTGACAGTGGCACTTAAAACCATTTGGGTTGTGGGAAGGTAACATGAAAAAGTGACCACATTGCTCAATTCCCCGTGGGCGGTTTGCTCTGAGCCCTTCAGTCAGCGAGTCTTAGACGACACGCCAGGTGTCCGCTGGCTTCCTCTGTGTTGGTCCATGCTAATGTTCTCAGCTGAAACATATTCATCATCACCAAATTAATCAGAGGGTGCGGATGACTAACACCCCACATCTGGCTCCATGGGATAGGAGAAACGTGACCGCCATGTCAGGGACGTGGCTTCGACAGCCACATCCCAGGCCTATTTGGTTACCCAAGGGCAAGTACGCCGACACACCGGGTGTTGGTGTTTATGTGGTATTTCTCATTAAAGAGATGAGTGAATAGGCTGTGGGGTCTGTACTTATTTCTGCCTCTTTCTTTCACAGGCGGGGAAAATTATAATTTTCTACAAAAAGATGAATGTCCACATCCTGTGCCGATTCCTAGTGTGGACCCTCATCCTGGTACGTGGAGGTTTTAAGCAGAGCTGCTGGAGGAAATGAATATAAAATCAGTTGTTAATTTAAAACCAAGACACCCAATAACTGTCCTGCTCCTGTGATTCACTCAGAGCCGAGCACTTTTATGGTCTCAGTGTTTCACTTCACCTTGCAGGTAAATTCTGCAACGTGTTTTCCAGCCTCTTGGGTATTAGTCATACTGTAGCTTGCTGAAGTCATTCATTAGCAGGACTTAGCAGAGGACATGTGTGTGATCTCAGTACAATTAAACAACATCCATGTGTGGCTGTGTTTCCGGGCAGACATGGGTATCCGGACCCTCGGGGGAATACACGCTGCGTCTCGTTGCCTCTCTGTGCTTTACATGTGGTTTTGGATTGGAAGAGTTATGCATATTACTTACAGTCTGCTGCAAGCATAAAAGCATCTACTCTAAGAGTATGATCAGTTTAGGAAGCTGCAAGCGAGGTCTCAATAAGCAAACCAAACATGGCAGATTTAAGAAAGGAATTATTAAAGTGCATTCAAACCTAGGATAAAAAGGTAATGCCTGTCTGAAAAGCTTTTAAGGTCATATTTGTTTGAGATTTATGCTCATTCTGGGTGGTCTTAAAACACAAAAAGAGCCAGGCTGGCCTCCATTTCATTTAGAGGGGGAATGCGTCCTCCAGGGAGAAGCCAAGTGTTACAGGAGATGGCTTGTTTTGTATTTCTAAACCTGTGACAGGAGGCTGCTAGTCTGCTCTAGCAAGACTGACAGACAGACACGTAGGAAGGCTAGTCTCCGCTGAACTGTGCTTGCCACTGTTTTTTTGTACGTGCAGCGTGATGCTCCAGAGATATAGCTCATTTGTGAAACGGGGTTAGGAGGAGCCTGCGTGCTGTGGAGGCAGACATCCTGAACCGGCAGCTCTGTGACCTGGAGCGATGATAGAGCTGGAAGAGCTGGCTGCATCGCACAGCCTTTGAAATCAAGCTGCGCAGGACGGAAAATCTGTGCAGCGAAAGAAAAAACACACAGAAGCAGGGAAAGACTTGTCTGAAGTTCTGTAGTTCCAGTATATTTGGGTGCCTTTTCTGTCCAGCTTTGGGTATCAGGTTCCTTCAGAGTGTTACGTGTATGACTGCAAGACGTTTATTTATTTATTTGACACATGAGTTGAAACAGCGTTGAAGGTTCTGGTGTTAAAGAAATTGTTTATTTTATTTACTACTATGTCATAAGGTTTTTCAAGTAAAATCTGTTTATTTTTGTAGTCTAATATGTCCAAAACAATATCTCAGTGAAGTTTTAAAGGTCTGTAACAGCAGCGTTTTTCCATCCAGACAGTATTTTCCAAAAGGACAGTAGGAAGAAACTCAGTGACAGAGTCCTGCTCGTATATGTGAGAATCAATTGAAATTCTGTTGCGAGAATTTAACGTCATTAACCTCACTTCTTAAAGGACAAAGCTCCATTATGTCTCCAGGTGTTGAATCTTATTGACTATCATTGTGCGATGAGTGGCTGGAGGGAGGTGACATAAATTAGATCCATTTAGCTTCTCCCAGCGGCGCACAGTGACAAAGTAGCTCGTGCTGTCATAAATAAACATTAGGCTTTAATGTTTTTTCCACTGTATCTCATTGTTTACCAGCTGATAGATGCTGCGGATGCTACTCAAGATTACAGTGTTGGAGGTGCGATATTCTGGATCGTACAGTATTTAGATGTGGCTCGACAGAGTAGCTTAAATCCTGGTTAGCTGAAATAGAAAAATGCAATAGAATAGATTTTCTCACATTGCATCGGCTGGCAGTGAGAGCAGACCATCGCTATTGATTTTAGGAACAGACACAGGAATAAAGAATCAGCGCAGCATATATTTGTTTCACCGTTTCTGCACGTGTATATTTGATTTGATTTTTTTAATCTCAGTGGTTAAATCTATTTTTGGTTGTATGTCTTACCAACACAGAAAGCAAAATTAGTTTTAGCGATTGGCCTGCTCTTGATATTGACTTTTCTAATAAGATTTCGGCTCAAAGGGGGAGGCAGGAAGCAGAGCCGAGCTGCCTTTTGTTTCAGACATGTGCTCTTAACATTAGCAGGTTTCCTCAGAGGAGGAGAAAACTTATTACTGCACGCACCCGACAACTGGGTCGGCGTTAAGCACAGGAAAAACAGAAAGTGTGGATACAGTAAACATCAGGCCATGGTTTATTGTTTTGTGATCTCTGTGGCAGGCTGATATTCACAGGCAGCCATGTGTCTTCCTCATAATAAACAGCAGCCCCTGTTAATTAAAGTCCAACGATCAGGCTCCAGAAGTGAGAGATTGAAATTGAGCGATTGCCCCACATACCAGCCCCATCCCACATCCTGCTGCCTGGATAGCCTGGAGACTCAATCCAGCCCCAGCTAGGCTATTTCCACACCATCGATTCTGTCATCTATACACATGATGGATATCCACCCAACGAGCATGTTTGGATCCTGATCCGCTGTCCTGGGTTTCTCTGTGCAGCACAAAATCTTTCTTCATGTATCTAAATCATACAGGGAGGGTGGGGGATAGTTAAGACTATGAAAGTGCTTACTGATGTAGAGTTGAGCAGATCATGAGTAAATATGAACATGGAGTCAGCTGGGCCTCAGTGTGTTGGACTTTGTAGATGCCTCTCGGTGGTGTTTTACTGTAGTGACAAACCCACGTTTTAATGTTTTTCAGCTCATTGTTTTGGTGTGTTTGCAGTCCTGTCTAGTGTTTTGTGTGTGTGTATAAGTTAATGGACCATGTCCACGTAACTCTCTGATTGTCGGTTGATCTGGTGGACTCTGCTTGATACTGTTGCCTCACGTTTTAGCAGCCCAATACAGATTGCTTTATCGCCCTCCATCGATTTGAAATCTGTTTCATTTCCACCCTCAGGGAATCTCCGCAGCCATCCTTTCTAAGTGCACGCGAGACGGAGGATTTATACCTGTCAATAAAAACCTTTGGTAAGTGCTTCCTGACCCTCTAAATCCAGCCACTTTTCCTCACAAAAAAAGAAAGGATGGGATTTCCAACAGACACAAATCAAGGCTGCTAAAACACGCGTTTACTTACCTCTAACGACAGCTACGGCTGTAAATAATCACCCGGGCTGTTGGGAGTGTGAGGTGTTGCCGTTATACATCCTCCCAACATGATCACTCTTCCTTACGGCCAGCGAAATAAAGAATGCTTCATCCTCCCCCAGAAGCACTCACTCACTGTTTTACCAGCTCTGTGTGATGGAAAGAGCTCAGACTCTGGGAAATGTAACTGTATAACCACAACGCAGTCTTAACTGCTCCCAAACTATTAGAAGCCTTTTTAGAAAAACAAGGCACAGCACTTTGGTAAACGTTTGTAATGATTTTGCATGAAATGTGACACAGTTACCACCTCACACATCGGTTACTTTATGACTCGTGCATTTGTTTCCACTCCCACATTTCCCTTTATATGTGATGTGAATCATTCAAATGTTGTAGCAGGAAGAACGCCATTTCATCTGTGATGTGTAAGCAAATTCCTCATGATGTTCCACATGGGGCATCACTTGCCATTACCTACCTGGCTTTTATAGGCAGTTCATCATGCACAGGTTATTGAGCTCCTGGGTACAAGTCCTTGCCGGGATGTCTAAAAGTAATTAACTCCAAGCTAAGAGTCGTTTTTGGCTTCAGCTGAGATAAAGAAATAAAAAATAAATGCAGGGAGCCTCTAGAAAGGAGCCATTTTAAATGCCATAATATGTCATCATGCATTCTTGCACTTAGGAACAGACAGAGACGTGGTTAGCTGGCACAGCTCCATGAGGCACATGCCAAGGGTCCATATGCTGATGCTATAGACAAGTCCAGCAAACTGCCTCACTGTTTGTAGGACAGACTCTGGGTGTTATTTATCTGCAGCAGAGGATTGATGGACTGAGTGTGTTTACACTGTTCTTCACACCATTCTGCTCAGATTTTAGTGATGCCCAAATGTGCCAAGTAAAATG
This sequence comes from Haplochromis burtoni, assembly GCF_018398535.1. Lineage (NCBI taxonomy): Eukaryota > Metazoa > Chordata > Actinopteri > Cichliformes > Cichlidae > Haplochromis > Haplochromis burtoni. Next base: position 533,035 of record NW_024582457.1, read on the forward strand.
TTGCTGTTGTAGTAAAGTGTTGTCGATGGTCTGTTTCTTCAGGTCGTTGTCCTATATCATGTGTATGGGCTGTTTGTCTTTCCTGCTGCTGGGAGGCATGTTCTTTGTCGTCGACATCAAGGGCTGGTGGGGTGGACAGCCATTCATATACCCAGGTATGTTTCTTCTTGTACTGACAGGCTGCTTTACAAAGGTGTATGTGCTTTGGTTGGAATAAAAACCTCACAAACGCTGGAACGTAGTTTAAAATATTGACTACAATGACAATTGTGTTTGGCAACTCATTAGCTGATTATGCAAAGACAAACATTTTTCAGCCTAATATAACAAATGTCCTGAAAGCCTTTGTAGGGATTATAGTCTGGGTTTTGGACTTGTGGTCCTCACTCTTTTCTTCCAGTAATTTTTTTGCATTATTGGCCAGACTCCCAGAGAAGAGTTTAAACTGATTAGCTCATTTGGAAAGCTTTTTGGAAAGCATCCCTGCAATAAAGCCTTTACTTTTTGCACATAACTTTAGTCATTCAGCTATTATGGAAAGCAAGGAAAAATCCTTTAAATTGTATAAATCCTGTTCAATAACTTGTCTTTTTTCCACCCCTCTTCCACAGGGATGAACTCCATCTTTGTGTATGTTGGCCACTCTCTCCTGGGCTTCTACTTCCCTTTCAGCTGGGAAATGCGCTTCCAGCAGAGCCACTGGGAGTGGCTCTTTCAAAGCCTGTGGGGGACTGCACTGTGGCTGCTCATCGCCTACCTGCTCTACAGGAAGAAATTTTTCCTCAAAATATAAGCAGGATAATCCATCCCACTTCTGTACATTGTATTATTTTATATTTTCATTTAAAGGCAGCCTCTAAAGCTAATTTTAAACTTTTTTTTTAAACTTTCCTTTGCTAGAGTATATTATAATCCTTATTTATGTTATACTGGAATTTAGTACAACCATTCAATGGATCCTTACTTTAACTTTCTTCTGATTGGCTGCTCTTTGTAAATAGTAGGTGTGGACAGCTGGTGGGCGGAGCTTCCGTGCTCACAGCCAGAGCTATGTGTGTCTCTCTGACATCATGCAGACCTGATAATGGAGAAAAACTATTAGAAGCTCAGAAACATTAAGGGCAGTCTGAAGCCTGGGCTTTTGGCTCAGGGATGACGTGTATGTATGTTGACCTAATATAATATGAGCTACTAAAATTATTATGTTTTTCTTTTTAAAAGCACTCTTCTCTGTAAATTATAGATTATTAGAGCATCTGTGGGAGTTTAAAAGAGTTTTTAAAATGACCTGCTGGTCTAGGCTTAATTAGTTTAGTTTGCTTTTCTTAGATGCAAACTTACCACACATGTTTTTTATCAAAAGCAAGATGCAGAGCAGTGTACAAAATGTGAAAATGCTGATCAGTGAAACCCATTAAAGCACTGTCCTGTTTCTAAAGAACATGTCTGACGAGCTGTCAGTGTGGGCAGCTAAGGATTCATTTGATAACACTTGTTTTATGCTCAGAATAGACTGATTAAATTAAATATATTGAGGTGGTACTTAACAAATTAGGCCAAGTGATTCCACTACACACCAGGACAACCATTATGAGTCTGTTGCCATGGCCACTCCTCCTGTGTGCATGTGTGTCTCTGTGTATGTACCATCTGCTGTCCAAGTCACAGTACTATAATTGGGGTCAAGATGCACACAGAGGGGTGTCATCAATGGGGCCGTCACCTTTTGCACTTATTTCATTAGAAAAATCAGGGAAATTACACAAATCCATTTCATCAGACGAGCCCCTCTCAGAGACCCCGAGCCCTTTACATGTGTTCTAGTTTGCACATTTCACACTCGAAGCCTCTTACGTAGTGAAATAGGGTTCATTCTCAGTAATAGATCAGAATATTTCCTCATGACTGACAAGCAGGTTGAGTGATTTATATCTGTATGTATAATGTATATGTACCATTATTGAACGCGCTCAGGTCAGTGTCCCTCAGCATCAGGTCAGGTGGTGTACATCATGAAATGACCATCTAGTTAATGAAATGAAACGGCATCAAGCTCCTCTTCCTGAGTGAAAGCCTATTACACACTCTCCAGAAGCAGTAATAACATTGTGTAATATGGTGTAGGGGTTTTGGTAATTGTCTTATGAGCACAAGTTATTTGAATCCCAGAAGGTGCATCTAGCCTTCCTGAACAAGACTCAAATCCTTAATTGCTTTCCAAACTATGGTGCCAGCAATGGAAATGAACTGCTGATTGGTCGAGAGATGAAAATGAAATCGATATACACTCACCACACAGGTCTAAAGATATCTTTTGTGTTTTGCATGCCATCAGAAAGCTTTGTGTTTTAATAGAAGCATTTAGCTGACTCATTCGGAGTAACATCACGAGGAGGTTAAAACCTATTACGTATCGAAAGCTGCTGCTAATAAAGATCAAAAGGGTCAAAACAAGAATCTATGCTGCCTTTTTTTATTAATTTTTTTTAGCCTAGAGCATTTTTTTAACTTGCTTAAAGCACATAGAAAACCATTGTGGTTGCAGATGCCATGTCCACACCACCGTATTTCCTTCTCTTTATTGATTCTCGTTGAGCATACGTCTCAGGATACCTATAGTCTGTCATATGGAAACATTATCCCAGATACAATACACTGTCCTCAGGCAGACTTCTTGGCTTCTTATATCACATAATGCCCCTTGGTACAGCAAGTAGCATTACATTTGAATAAACTGCTTATCATGTTATTCAATAATACAGAGAACCCCCAACAATCATATGACCCCCTTTAAGCAATGCTTTGGGAACAATAGGACGGAAAAACTTCCCTCTAACAGGAAGAAACCTCCAGCAGAACCAGGTTCATGGTGGTGTAGGCGTCTGTTGTGACCAGTTAGAGATGAGGGGAGGGAGACAAGACAAAGACGTGCCATGTAAGAGAGCCAGAGATGAATAATAACTCATGATTATGTGCAGAGGTGTATAAAAACATAGCAAGTGAAAATGAAACATTCAGTGCATGGTTGGATTCAGCGTCACCTGATCCAGCCCTAACTATATGCTTGATTTCAAAACAAAGTATTAACAATAAAACCAATTTCACAGGTTACTCTTTTCGTATCAAACGTACAGAAGCATACAACCTATCTAGCTTTGTTAAAATGCCATCTCTTTCTTTACAGCTTCACAGCTAATTTTCTCCTTTAACCTTTCTATGATCACCAATTTAAGGGCATATTGTTTTTAAAGTCTTCTTTAAGATACTGACGGCTCAGTGAGGAGAGGTGAAAATGTAAGCACTGTAAGTAGCAGCTATTATATTTTCTCCCAGTTGGTGAAAGTTAGTGAAGCGTCTGAGAAAGCCCCCTTTATCTTCTGTAGCCCAGTGAGCCTTTGTGTTTTTGCTCCATGCAGAGACATTGATTGGAAAGACACTGCTGAGAGAGTGACTGGTGTCCTGGCCCGAGGCTGCAGCAATGCATCACTCCACGCTATCTCCTCACTGTTCAGTCACACAGAGATCCCGCTCTTTAACACACCCTCAGCTTCTGACACACACACACACACACTCAGACCTGAGAGAGGAACGGTCCCACATCATTTAACCCCCTGATTTCATTCTGGGACTTTGATCCAAAGACTGCAGAGGACTTCTACTCAGCTGGGGAGTGTTAATTATCCACATGGAGTACTTGGATGCAATAAAATGTCTAGGCAAAAAAACCCCAACAACAACAACTTAGCCCTGTCACTTCACTGGCAGGAGTTTCACTTAATTCTTGCCACCAACTGGAACATTGTGCTCAAAGTCTATTTTTTATTCAACCGAATTAAACAAACGAATTCATCGAAGCTACTTCAAGCTTAGCAAAATTAAACAAAAAGGCACAATTACAATTATCACACGGCTGTTATAATGAACCGGTTACTAAAACGAGCACACCTGATGCCCACCTTTAAAGAGCGCCTGTGCCTTTAAAGTGAACCATTACGCGCCCAGTCATAATTGTTAATAATTACGCCCCACCACCTCCCCCGCGCAGATCCTTAATGAGATGACTGACCTGCTGTTAAATTATGCTCTTAAATTTCCTGTAGATGCTATGCCGCCCTGCTTCTGCGGAAGCAGCGGGGCAGTGAGTAGTGAAGCAGTGAACCTCCTCCCCCCCACCAGACCAGCCAGTCAGCCCAGCAGCAGCCTCTGTAGCCTCAACACAGCAGCCCGTCTATGGGACACTGAGGACTTCATCTGGACGCAGAGCGCGCACTGGTTTATACCCCCCATCTTTGTATATTTTATCGGTTTGATTATTGCTCTTGTTATCATTATTATTATTTAATTTTCGCCCAGAGGAACTTTTTTGGATCGTCTTTTCATTCAGAAACTTTCACCTATGGTTCGCGAATATGGGGTCAAGTTGTGGTTTCTCTCGGGGAAACAACGTCGCGCTGTTTCTGCTGCTGCTGCTGGAAGGTAAGGTTCATCATCAGTTCTCCTGTCACTGGAAAAGGGTGAAGGAGCGCACGATGAAGTTGCAAACTAATGCTAAATGTTGCACTAGTGTGTCCGAACGTTTTTGAAACAAAATAAATGCTCTGGTCTTAACTATTAATACAGAGGAGACGATTTAATGTTCGCTTCTTATTTTAAACGCGTTCATCTTTAGTATTATAAATTATTCAGACAGCATTAGCTTTAGTCTTTGAGTTTTTATCTCCGTCTCTTACTGACCTTTCTGCCAGAGAGACCGTTTAGCGCAGAAGGAATTAAAATATGTTTATTTAAAATTTATATTTAGTATCTGCAAAGCTGGCCAAGGTGAAGAGAAATAGGTGCTGCCACAGAGCGAGCCACTGAACATGAAGTCTAGATTGCAACTGACAAATACACAGGGCTGCTCAAGTGAAAAGCTAAATTGCAGCATTTTGGAAGCTGAGTGATTTTTAAGGCCTTTTTCCCCCGACGAAGTATCTGAAAGGGCACGAACACAACGCCAGCACTGTGCCACACAGCAGAAAAGTGATCCTTGCATTGTGCGCTGGCTATGCGTGGCATGACAACAATGAAACGTAGAGTAGAATGAATGCAGCCATATATCATAATATTATAATCCCGTCCACAATCCCACAGCCCAACTGCACTAACACTGCCCTCTCATGAAGTCTATATTTAAAGTGTCCCTCATAGTTCAGGACTGTGCCGCCAGTATGTCAGATGTAATGCTCGAACAAATACAGGGTGTTTTTTGGACTTCAGAGGTTATCAGTGCTTTTATAAAGGGAGGCAAACAAGCATTATGATCAAAGTCTTTGAGTGGATCTGGGATGTATAAAAAGATGTTCATTTCTATGTGTATGGAGCACTGCTGGTTTTTTCCTGCAATAAACTACAGGCCTACTTAATCACCCAGGGGAGCAGTTTTCTGCAGAGTAGTTAAAAAGATTAATGCAACTGTTAAGGTAGAACACTTTTATGCAGTGTCCTCTGATTATTTTTTCACTGTTACACGCGCTGTTTAATCAGTCCATAGTCCACACACAGTCAGACACGCATGCTGTTCTTACAGACCTTACATGCATCCACATGGCTTTTCCTGCTGGGCTCTGCTTGCACAGTCACCAAAGCAGGCGTTTCTCCTGATATTTATAGAAGAAAAGGGCTGGTCTCGTTGCACTTCATGTGTCAAGGACGTGTTGGTAATTAAATGGGTGCTGAAAGCTGCACCCTACGTGAATGTGGCGTCCATCACCTGCCTGTTTGTTGCAACAAAAGACCTACACTTGTTCAGGGAGGAGAAGAGGCGAGCCATGGGCAGGTGTGCAGCAGCTGCTCCTATCTCTGGGCAAACACTGGCTGTTTGTTTTCTTCAGGAAAATATTGCCTGTTATGCAAGTGGACGGGCCGCTTGGGCTGCTGCCGGGCTTGCCACAAAGTGACATAGTCTGATTTTACCGGATCGATGATTGTTTTTATTTTACCCCACTTTGTGAGGATGTTCTGCCTGTTGTGACTCCTTTAAAACATCTTAAATCACTAAATGGTTTTTACATATGAGTCATTTTCCAAGTAAATGAGTCATGTTGTGATGCACTTTTTGCATCACATTACGTCTAATGTGGATTTTTATTGCTGTTTTAGTCACTGATTGAATCTAAAGAATATTTTTGCTTTAAATTTCAGTGGTACTACTTTGGTAAGCTCTCTGCAGTTTTACCAGAAGGTGGTAGACGGTTTTGTGGTCTGGTGTGAACTTATCCAGCTCCAGCTTAGCATTGAGAAAGGAGTTAGCAGTGGCCTCGAAAAGATCGAGGACTCCTATCATTCTTGTATATTATATGAGGGATGGTGGAAATGAGGAGGGCAAATAACTAGGATAAAATGAAACTCTCTGTCCTGCCAAGGCCCTTTTCCTTTACTGTATGTGAGGCCATGATTTAGATATTTTTTGGAGTTCAAACTCAGAAGTCTCCCTCATTGCAGAGAGGAAGATATTGCCAAAAATGTATCTTCAATACGGACAATATATCCCACCCTGCACACTGTTCCACTTGCCAGACTAAGACTAACTAAATGCGCCACTGGATGCCATAGGAGGTCTTTCCTTCCTGTGATCTCGTCCACTCATGAAGTTCCACATAAATATACATATGCATTTGTCAATTTAGTTTAACTTTAGTTTTTCTGATCTTCAGTGTAATTGTACAAATGGCACAGTCATGAATGGCTATTACAAAGGAATTTCCCGGTGGGGTTTATATAACTCCTGCTCCAGGTTCCAGTTTACTGATTAGTTTAGTGTTTCTCGCTGAGATCATCAAACAAAGGAAATTGGCAATCAGTGCTCACTTTTGTAGCAATCAGCATTTTTAAATGTTCCTGAGACATTGCCCTGCACTTAAGACCAAAGTAAAGTAGTTCAAGACATAAGCTGAAGTGAACTGGGAGCTGGGACGCCTCTATTCATTGTTCTTTATGAGGATTCCCATTAGCTGCCACTAAGGTTGCAGCTGCTCTTCTGTCTCTGTGCTTACGTCGTCAGAGATCGTGCAGTCACATGCACTTCTGTGTGAACAAAAAAGGCCAAAGAAAGGAATATCTGGCTCGTCGTTACTTTGTTTTTATTTACATTTTGAGGAAATCTGGAGAGCTCACTGAAACAACCATTTATTAATTAGATTTGGCCTTCAGCATCAGCTGGCAGCTTTATAAACAAAGCGTTTTGAGTTGAAAATACATTTTGTGACGGAACCTGGTCAAAGCCAAAATCCACTCCCCCTTTTTAACACACACATTTGTGTCATCTCTTACACAAAAAAGTGCCACAGATGTTTTCACGTAAAAGCATTGATCTGTTTTGCTTCCACCGTGACCTTGTTACGGTATCTCTGACCCTTCCTCGCCCTCTGACCGGTGAAACCATAACATAGTGGTATAGTGCTCCTCCTTCCCTTTAACTCAAAGCGATCATTTTCATCAGCATCTTTTCCTCTGGAGAAGTACCAGACCAACAGATCTCATTTGATACATGGTGCTATTGGATTTAGCCCCTTACAGCACGATATAATTAAGTAAAGCTTCTGTCTTGTGTTCCTCAAGGATGCATGATAAATATTGTCAATTTTCCACACTTGTTGTCACTGTGTTTATTTGAGTGTGAGTGGGAAACATCATTATGCAAGTAGATCAGATCTTTTTTACCGAGCTACGTCAACAGGAGTGCTTTTCTTTTTTGCATCTTAGAAAAAACATATTGTGATTCTTAAAACTTGCTATAGCAAAAAGTTTTTTTTTTTTTCAAAATGTGGCAAACAACAGACTATATTATTTTGATTCAAAACCAGAGCTAGCTGGCGTGTTCCCTCTTTTTTTTAAGCTCATGAGCGACAGTAAACATGCTGTCAGCCACAGACACTCTGATACCTGTTGGAACAGCTACAGCACTTTAGGCTGCTTTGTCTTCTCCCGATTTTCCCACTTTATCAGTCACAAGACTCTCATCCTTCGAGCTTCCCAGCCAAAGTGGACCCACGGTTTTTGAAATAACTTTCATCCAAATCACTGCTACTGCCTTGAGACTCCTGAGAGTCCCGACCTCTAATCCTAGGCTGCCATTTCTGCCGTCGCACGGATGCCGCTCCTACCTGTCAAACCCCTGTGTCTGATCCTCTAGTCAGTTCAGGGTCACACTTCGCTCTCATGCATGGGTAGAATCTAATTTGCTGTGGTGAAAGGACAAGGAGACATTGATTGAGATTTTACCCTCGGGGCATTTAGTCCTCTGGTTTCACATGGGTCTTGACAAGTTGTTTTCCAGTCGTGCAGCAGTGCACATCGTGTTTGACCCGTCATTACAACAATAAGTAAAACAAAGCACAGGCCCTGCTTATCTGAGTCCACATGGTGTGTGTGACACTGCAAAAATGGGAGTGACTCTACTGCCATACTGGTGCCAGAATCAAATTTGCACATTTACTGCAATCTCTCTAAAGAGAGCAAATAATAATAGTGGAAAATGTCCTTAAATTAACATTTTCCATAAATGCTGCTGATTCAAACTTATGTTGCTGTTTTCCCCCATCCTCTTCCAGCCCCACTTTGGCATCCATTTTTTTGGTCCTTCTTTTTACTAAAATGGATAAACATGCTGGAAATCTTTTTTCCGTCCTCTGCAACCACCTGCCAATGCCAGAAACTCTGAAAGCTCCACTTCCCTTTGTGCTGGTAGTTCAGCGATCTCCACTCCCCGGCATAAAGCAGCGACTTTTCCCATTGTTTCCACCAGATTCTCTCATGTTAGGACAGTCGTAACAAGCAGTCATAGTCTAGCAGTGCGAATAGTGGCGACTCATCTTAGTAGTGCCATTTAATGACGCTGGTGCATTAGGACACCTTATATATTAATGCATTTTTGCTGTGTTTGCTTCTTTGAAACAACAAGACTGTTGATGCTTCTGATGCACAGTATGTGTAAGTGATACACGTGACTGTGTTCAGCCTTGTTAGTTTTTCTCTCACTGCAGTGTTGCTCTGTTGTTTTTGCCTGCTCATTTTGCACCCGACTAAAATAATCTAACAGCTACTTGATAGATCGCCTTGGAAATGTGTACAGACATTCATGGCTCTGAGAAAATGAATCCCGATGATCTTAATGATCCCATGATTATTATTTTTTTGGTTTGCTTTATTGAGCACAATAATTAGGTCAAGATTTTAATTTGTCCAGTAACTGCACAACTAATGACATTTCCATCAATCTCAGACCGTATTTAGCACTGATTAGAAGATGCTACAATACAAACACTGGCATTGTCACCATGATGCAGCGTTACTGATGTTAGCATTCAGAGTACAGAGTAATGCTAAATGTAGATGATAAATACAGTCTCAAAGAGCTGGTAGCATGAGTCTAGACTGCTTGGTGTAGTGTTAAAACAGGCTGTAAAGCAATTCTTTCCCAAATCTGGTACTTTAAGCTAAACCCTTTATGAAACCTGTGGCTGTGAGCTATTTATGCAAATATAAATAAGCTCTCTGTGTTTTGACACGGGCATTTAGAGTATTTGCCTCCTTCTGTGTACATGTCAGTAAATCTGATGGCTTTTTACCACTGCTGTGGTGAGGGTAGATGATTTTATCAAAGCAACCTAATGACTGCTTCATCAAACTCAGTCTGGAGCTCCATGATGTACCACGTGTTCAATTTTTGATGCCACAGTCCTCCCCAGAGGAATCCTTAAACTGAGTTTGTACTTGCAGCTAACCCCCAAGGAGAGGTCCTATTAGATTTCTTGATGACTGATGAACATGGTTCATTGGACCTCAGCTCTTGTATTCTCTGGGGAATAATTGGATTACATTATGTGGTAATTGATTATTATGTTACGGTATGCATCATGGTAAACTGAGTAATCTACCTGGAGCCCGGCTGCCTTTTCCAAACTCAGATCAGCTATCTTATTAATCGGATGAAAACTTCGATGTCTGTGTCATTATGACAGGAAATGACTTTCTTTCCTTATTACACGTGTTGTTTTGAAAGATCGAAAAGCATCAGAGTCATGCCTATATAAATCCAGGTTCTGAAACCAGTGTGATACGATGAAGCATTTGAGCATAATAGGACAGGAAACAGAGGAGGGGGAAAGATTTCAAAACATTATGATCAATATTAGCTTTCATAAGTGGAATTATAGTCGAATGTGCAGCTTTTTAGCTAATTGAATCTCTGAAGAAAACCATTCCAGCAGCAGCAACATCTCTGGAAGCAGAGCAATCACGATACGTTTCCGAGTGATTATTATTTACATCACCGTGATATAACTGGGTGAACTGCTCCTTAATGTGCCTGGCTACAGCTTCTTTGTAAAAGATGATGGGTTCCTTGAAAACGTGGATATTGATGGGCTAAATTGTGGAGCAGGCTGTGAAATTACACGTGCACAGTAGAAGTAATGTTTCAGCGTCCACGCACAAGATGCCTAAGCAACTCCAATATTATGTTCGGCGGACGTGATTGCACTTGTGCAGCTTTTCTCTCTGTCTGTGTCATCAGTGGAAAACAATCAGCATCACTGTTGATTAGTGTGGTTATTGATTGATATGCTGCCAGATACACTGCCTTTCCAATGGGTCGTTACCAGGGGCAGACGCAGACCTCATTGACCTTGGGAGAAAAAGGGGCACGAAGCTGAGCTCTTACTGTTGGAGGTCCAGACTAAGAACGCAATTATAATGTCAAGTTATCACACAGCAGCAGCCGGGCAGGGTCACGTTTCCTCATCTGCCACGCTTCTGACAAGGATGCTCAGCGAGGACGTCTGAGTGGGAGATCCACATTTTGTTTCATTGAGGATTGGAGGTAGATTAGTAAGCCAGTGGGTTACTCCGGCACATGAGCTCATAGCTAGTAAATCTATCAGGCGAAGCACGCATTGAGCTAATTGAGTTCCTGTCTTTGTCTGGGACGATGGAGGGCGTCCCACCCTATCAGCTCAGACCTGTCCCAGACATGCTGTGGTCTGTGGCTGACGGGGAGCGTGGTTTCACATTTTGTGATGAGCTTTTGTCCTTTTTGTTCTTTTGCAGTTATAATACGAGACAAAAACAAACACACGCGCGCCCAGGCACGATTAACTCATGGAGACTGCGATCGTAAACGACAACCAGGAAGCGCACACGTTTATATAGACGTAAGAGGGTTTTCCACTGTTTCGTGTTCCTGTTTTTCAGCGTTGGATAAATCCAGTTTCACTATCCACTCGGCGGTACATGATATCTACAGTAAACATGGATTGCTACATGAATTGTCCTGTTTAAACACTCTCTGTTTGCAAAATTACTTTCAAAGGAATGACACTGTATGCAGAAGCTCAGCATGAGTTTTATAGGTGATCGAAGGCTGTAAAACATCTGCTTATGATGCTAATGTTTACACACTGTGAGCAATAACAGGCCAAGGCTGTTCCAAAACAGCCCACTAAAATCCGGAAAGAACGTTCTTTAGCGGTCCAGAGACAAAGCATGGAAATGAAGCCTCTGCAACGTCTTTTTAATCTTTTCGGTCTTTATTTAGACATGAATATAATAGGTGAAAATGTCACCACCAGCTGTATTTCTGCCATTCTTGTGCATCATTTAGAGAAGGTAATGAGTCATGCCTTGGAAAAGCATCATCATGGCTTCACAGACCAAAGATGCCATTTGCTCGGATGGGCCTGCTTGATGCATTCAATTAATTAGTTTTGATATAAACTGCTTGCTTTCTGTTGGCTTCTGTCCTAGAAAGAAATTGAATTTTGAATGATATAAACGAGTTGTGTTGCAGGGGGTCCGGCCACTGTGGCTTGCAGCCAATGCCTGCCTTCATAAATGTGTTCAGCTCCCGCTGGTTAACACGTTGGACCATGTAGCTTTATTTGCAGAGCTGCTGTCATCTGCTGTATTCAATTTGTGGCCGTCGTCTGTGAGATTTCTGTAGATTAATTAAATTGTCTGTATGCATCCGATGAGGGATTGTAGAGAGTAGTGGGAGTCTTTTCTGACCTGTCAAATAGAAATGAGTCCAATCATTTAACATCTTATCCAAGCAGTAGAGACATTAAAGCAGTAATATATTATGATAATGATTAAGCTGCTTTTCGAGCCCGTGCCACTGTGATAACAGCCCCCTCTAATGGTTGTTTTGGGTATACAGTTGAAGCCCTGATGCTCAGATTACGCGTCTTTTAATGTGTTTCATACCTTTTAACTGTATAAACTGAGTATAATTACAACCTAAAATAATCTGTGGACAGTTCTTTACTTTTTTTCTATTTTTTCCCTCAAATCTTTTGTACAATTTCTCAGAAATCTTTTATGCATCATGAAGCCAATTACCTATTTCAGACCTTTTCATGGTATGAAATAGTAAAAATAAGCTAAGATGCAATGGAAATACAATAAAATACAGTCAATAGTATGAGTGTGAATGACTGCATTTTGGCTGTAATAGATTTAGGGGATGGAAAAATCATCCCTAGTCATGAAACCAACTCCCACCATCCCCACCAAGATTAACAAACATGAGCCCTGCTGTTTGTTTTGCCTCCGGAACACTTTTAATAAAAAGGTCTGCAGCCTCATTGAGCGTATCTCCATCCTTGAGGAAGGACGGCCACATTTTATCCATCAGCTCGGCCTCCTGTCATCTAAGCCCCTCAAAATTAAATCAATGTCTGAAACCAGAGCCGAGGCTTCAACCGCACCAACAGAAATAGAAAATCTAGTTTTGCTGTCTGCTAATGACATTAGTGCGTTCCCTAAATGGTCGCCTACCGTCATCAAAGAGGAACACAACAGGGATATAATTACAGAAGGAACACTCGCATCTCCATTTTCCTGTAAAACACACACACAGCCTGCTATTTTGCTTTATGGATTACTCGTCAACCCCCCCAACACACACACACGCACACACACAGACTTGCAGGCAGTGATACATGTCTCCTCCGTATCATGTTATTCCTTGTAATTAAACTTTTCAAGGTGAACACAAGGAGAATCGGAAACCACATGTTATTGACCACATGAGAAATTCATTAAAGGAGCTGCATAAGTGTCATTTGAGCCCTGCTTTCAATTTCCGCTAACGTGGGAGAGAGATGAAAGATATATTAGAAGATAAAAAAAAACCTGGACCTGTCGTAGTCCATGTATGTGTTGATTTCCATTCGGTGCCCAGATGGCATTGTCAGTGGGTATTGTTGACTCAGTTAAACATCCAGAAAGAGATGTCTGATACGCTGTCATCAGCACCTGCAATGTAATCATGCCTTATTTTTCAGTTATGGTAACATTTTCCTTAAAAGCAATAATAATAACACTTTTCTCCTGTGATTCGTTTGGCTGCCAAATTTTAAACATCTGGTTATTTCATGTCCACTTGGTGCAGGAGCGACGTGTCTGTACTTCCCTCAGAAGGAGTACATTGAGACTGTATATGTTGGCCAGCAGGCCGGGACACCCATCCTCCAGGTCCACGCCATGCGGGACGATAAAACTGAGAAGCCACACTTCTACCTGTGCCCAACAAAGACTGCCACGCCTCCACACTACAGCTCCTGGTTCTACATGAACATCAACACCGGGACACTATTCTTGAACAAAACCCTGGAGGAGAGCGACTTTGCCCAGCTATGTGAGTTGGATACAAGGCTTTTGATGGTAATGCACAGTCCTATTTCAGTGCCAGGTATTCGCTACACACAAGAGTAAATTAGTTTCTGGACATTTATGCTCTTCGCATACCAATAATGCTCTGGCTTCGAGTTCAGGATGATAATGTGATTGCATAAAAGCAAAGAAGAGCTGTGTCATCAAAAAAAGCACTGTCTGAGATTAAAATGCCTCTTGTTTTTGTTTTGGCTCTGTGTCCCATCAGATCAAAGGTCGTGGTCTGTGAGAAAGTTATTCCTGAATGCCATGGTGCGATCTGAGTTCACCAACAAGCCCTTTTGCCTCATGCGGAAACCTGTGCAGATCACCTTGGACTTTGTCAATGCCACATTGCCTCAGTGTGCTCAGACAGATACGAAGGAACTCTGCTTCCCACACAGAGATACGTCCAACCCACACATCATGGAAAACAGGTTCCCAGGAGCCCTGCGGCAGCTACAGCGTCTCACCAGACTCAATGTCTGCCCAAACTACACCATCTCTTACAGTGTGGAATCAGGTTAGACACATCGGACCAAAAACATATTATCTTGTGAAAGGAGAACCATATGTACAACTACATATGTATGCATGTATATGTATGTATGTGTGTATTACCCGCCAATATAGTCCATCATAGGATAATCAGAAGTAGTGTTTTTACATTTTGGCTGATGCCGGCAGCATCCCGTGAAGGAGCGGGGGCCATTTTCAACCAAAATGCTCATTTTTTTAGTTGTCATTTTTTATGTTTTAAATATCAACACTTAGAGTTTCAGTTTCAACAAACTTTTTCAAATGAATGAAACTTTTGACCCTGGTTTAGTTCCATTGAGATGTTTTACGATGCTGCTTTTATGTCATATTCAGTATGCCACCTGATTCATGTGGTTGCGTCCACATGCAGGCTCGTTTGTTCGATTGCTTTGTTTAATTTTGTTCCTTTTTTCTGCAGACCCTCCGGGACCTTTTGCTGTAAACGACAACAAAGAGCTGGTGGTAAACGCTCAGCTGGACCGCGAGGAGAGCGAATGCTACAGACTCCTGCTGGTTTGTAACGTCCAGTCAGAAACCACCATCATCAAGGTGGAAACGACGCTGAATGTTTTTGTCAATGATGAGGATGATAACGCGCCATATGTGAACGGAACAGACTCGGCAGACGTAGTCATCAGCTATAATCGGACGAAGGTGATTGTGTACAGATGCGGTGTTGGTTAAGTTCATGTTTACATGAGGCCTGAAATTTCTCAATGTGACTTTCTTTTTTTCAGGGTGGAACTTTTGGCTCCTTGTATGTCTTTGACAGAGATCTAACCCCGATCTTAGGCGACAACCACAATAAGTATGTGGGGACTTGGCTCAACACTGACCCATGGATAAAGGAAACATTTGACATAAAAAACTCCTTCACTGAAAAAAAAGCCAAAGGCATTCGAGAGACTGTGCACAACTACCGTAAGTACTCCAAGGCTGCGCGCGCGACAATTAGTTACATT
The DNA here is from genome assembly GCF_018398535.1 of Haplochromis burtoni. Taxonomy (NCBI): domain Eukaryota; kingdom Metazoa; phylum Chordata; class Actinopteri; order Cichliformes; family Cichlidae; genus Haplochromis; species Haplochromis burtoni. The sequence continues at coordinate 548,229 of NW_024582457.1, forward strand.
AGGAGATGAGGCTTTTCACGATTTCTCTTGATTTCAGAGCTGGTCCTGAAGAGGAACCTGCACGTGACAGAGAATCGCACCCTGCAACTCGACTACCTGGTCAATGACACCACCTATCCCGGTCTAGAGGGAACAGTGTTGCTGCACTTCAATGTCACCATCTTACCCGTCCAAATCCACTTCCCCAACGTCACACATATATTCACAGTCTCACGCAGAGCTTCTCCTTATGCACAGGTACTCACGACTGCATGACTGCTTATCATGCAAACCTTAAACTTTGTATTTGGTCTAGATTTAGATTAAAATATATATTATTATAAGCTTTTAAGAGAGCTGGGATAGGCTCCAGCCCGACCCAAGAACTGGAGTAGAAGAAGAAGATGGATGGATTAATGGACACACAAAAAAATTATCTTTCCATCGTGATAGCATCACGGACAGTGACAAAGATATAGTCTGATTCTTTTTAATGATCGTATTCATGACATAATTAACAAATGAATCATTGTTGGCCTATGAAAGGGACAAGGGACAAAAGTCATAGGCAATATGAACCATCAGTGGCCTCATATCAGTTTCTTTATACTGAACTCTGACAGAGAGACTTCAAGAAATTGAATTGTAGGTACTTGCTCCATTATGATGCATTGGGAAATGCATTTGATTTGACTAACCCTGCTGTACACTGGCTTTATAAGCCATCACACTGCACATGCTTTAGAACACAGTAACTCACAACTACAGATCTCTCTGTATGTTTTACAAAATAAAGATATTCACCTGTGTCTTGCTTAAACCAAACCTGTTTACAGTCAGCAGAAGGTAAAACTTCTGGGAGGTTTAGTAGCTTTTATCCATTGATTATTGTTCAGTACTAATCCAATGTAAGTGGCCATCAGTGCAATCCTTTGACATTATAGTTACATTAAAATCCTGATGATGATAATAATAATAATAATAATAATAATAATAATAATAATAATAATAATAATAATAATAATAATACATTTTATTTATGGTCAATGGAGCTGTTCATTAAATCTACAGATAGACTGCCACCTGCTGGCAGTAAAAAAATAACATCTCAAATGTTTTCTGTTCATTTTCATACTTTGTAGCAAAAACAAAACTATTCTGGCTATTCTGGCTTTATAAAATGTACCACAATCAGTTTGTAATTATTTGAATTAATGGCAGATTTTTTTTTCTTCAGATCATGTAGGAATGAACTAGTAATTTGCATTTCAAATTGTTGTATTCAGTTGGTGTGTGCATTATTCCATCCTTACACTTGTATTCTCCAGTGTCATTCACATTTTCAATCTCTTGTCCCAACTCCTGTCAGGTTGGCAAAATCTGTGTGGAAAACTGCCAGCAGTTCGATGGCTTCAGTGTCATATACCGACTTGAGGTGCCAGATAAGAACATGTCTGCTGACTCACAGGCCTGCTACACAGCCATAAGCATCACCCAATCCCCAAACTGGAAGTGGGGACATCTGTATGTGAATGACTCTGAGGCACTGCGCAAACCCGAGTGCCAGGACTTGCAGTACCTTGTTGTTGCTCAGGAGGGAAACGAACAGCTGGAGGCGAGCACTCAGATCCACATCAAAATAGATGGCACAGGTAGGTACTACTTCACAGCAAGCACACATGCAGACTATTTTCAAGCATGTTACCCCGATCTCTAGTGTCCTTTAAAGATTTGGTAATGTGCTCTTTTGGCTTTGCTGTACGTAGCAATCAAAGCTGGTCAGAAGAGCCAGCAGGTCCTGTCCTGTGCAGAGAACAGGCAGCGAACAGATTGTGAGTCTACCCAAGGCCTGGGGGCAACAACCGGCAGATGCCAGTGGAGGCAGGGCACTGAGAAAGGTACTTTATATTTCATAAAGACAAACTTTTTTCTCCTTAACTTGTAACTTTTTAACATTACTGAATGATTATGAGACCTTGGGGGAAGTTCACTAGAACCAGATGAGTACATGTTTTCTTCAGTGTAAGTAATGAAACAAATTAAAGGGCTAAAGGGCCGAATACTGCATGTGTATCCTTTTCAGTAAGATCATTTTGCTACAGGAAGTGGCAAAACATGGTCCTAATTTGGCTGAAAAACAAGTGTGACTAACACCCTACTGTTGCTAAAGCAAGCCAACACTGTGGTGCAGGCTGCTGTTAAAACCGTTGCATGTTGCAGTGTTAAGGACACATGCAGTCAGGTTAAGGCAACTTTTGAATGGGTTTTTGAATGCAAAGTACTTGCAGTTTGGTTACCAGTCTTGGCTGTTTTCCCCCTTGTTTCCTGCTGAGGTTTCTCTTTCTTTTCTTGTGTTCATATTCCAGGAATAACTGAAAATTATTCAACATGCTCCCCTGACCTGCAGACATGCCCAGATAGTGTTTGTGATGCAGTGGAAAGTAAAGATCCTTCAATCTGCCCGCAAGACTGCACAAGTATGCTTTCCCTTTTAACACACATGCAGTGTATAACAGCGAGAATAAGGACATTCTGCTTTATGTAGACTGTGCTCACGCTGGATTTGTCTCTGCAGAGGAGCCCGTTATTGGAGGCCATGAACGAGGCTTGAGTGGGAACGGGATTAAGGCCTGCTATGGAACCTGCTACTGCTTCACAGAAAGATGCTTCTGTGAGAAGGATGACATTGAGCGTGAGTTTCCCTAAACCACACAGAACTGCTGCTGATTAACTCACTCCGTTTTAACTCTGAATCAGCAAAGCACTGAGTGCTTCTTTCTTTAAAACTGTGCAACATACTCTCTTCCAGAGACGCTATGTGATGAAATGTGTAAGACCGTCATTGCCACAGCTCTTCTCCTCTCCTTCATCGTGTCCATCCTCCTGTCCTCATACTTCATCCGCCGATACCACAAGAACTCGCCAAAGCCCCCGATAGCATCTGCTGAGATGACTTTCCGTCGGCCAGCTCAAGCCTATCCCATTAGCTTCCCTGCCAACAATGTCCGCCGGGGCTCGCAGGAATCGATTGAGACCGAAACCTTTAAAATACCTGTAAGGTTCTTCCAGCACTTTCATCTCCTGTGTCTCATATGTTGAATCTTTTGAGAAGTACAAACCGTCATTGCCTTGTCTCAACAGGAGGATCCAAAGTGGGAGTTTCCTCGTAAAAACCTTGTGCTTGGCAAGACGCTGGGAGAAGGAGAGTTTGGGAAAGTTGTCAAGGCAACAGCATTCAGGCTGAAAGGAAAAGCTGGATACACCACTGTGGCTGTGAAAATGCTTAAAGGTAAAAGTACCCAGGCAAAGGCCAGACAAGCCTAGCAGCACTTGTGATATATGAGGAGTGAATGTCTGAAGAGGTGAGTGGTTTCATCATTATGATCCCCCCCTCTTTTCCTCCGTGACAGAAAACGCCTCGCACAGCGAGCTGCGTGACCTGCTGTCAGAATTCACTCTGCTGAAGCAAGTCAACCACCCGCACGTCATAAAGATGTACGGAGCTTGCAGCCAGGATGGTAAGACCTCCGTCTTCCTGCCATCCCATCCCAGAACATGCGTGTTGCACATTGAGTCTAAGAGCCCTGCTTCTCTGAATAGGTCCATTGTATCTCATCGTCGAGTATGCCAAGTATGGGTCACTCCGTAATTTCCTTCGTGAGAGTCGGAAAGTTGGCCCGAGCTATATGGGCAGGGATGCCAACCGAAACTCAAGCTACCTGGAGAACCCAGACGACAGGGCTCTCACCATGGGTGACCTGATCTCCTTTGCCTGGCAGATTTCCAGAGGCATGCAGTACCTGGCAGAAATGAAGGTATAAGGCCAAGCTGGTGTTTTACTTTGTAAAATATTTGAACAATTCAGTGGAAGATTCATTGTAAGAAGCTTAAATGTCTGTTAAAGAAAAATGTGAGGCACTTTAAATGAGTGTGCTGGTCCAACAGCTTGTCCACAGGGACCTTGCAGCACGAAATGTCCTTGTTGCTGAAGGGCGGAAGATGAAGATCTCTGACTTTGGCCTGTCCAGAGACGTGTATGAAGAGGACTCATATGTTAAAAGAAGCAAGGTAGACAAAATAATAGAGAAGAGTAGTCATGATACAGGTACGTATACTGACATAGTCACTCAGCAGCATCTCTCTGTATTTTTCAGGGCCGTATACCGGTTAAGTGGATGGCAATAGAGTCTTTGTTTGACCACATTTACACAACACAAAGTGACGTGTGAGTATAATTACGTCTTAAAGGAAATATTCTGACATTTTGGACAACAATAAGACAATAAAGCCCATGAATTAATCAGCATGCTTTTTTTTTGGGCAAGAACGCAATTAAGGGTGTTTTCCATTTGCAAAAAAACCCCAAGTCTCACTCTTATCTGTTCATAAAAATATTCTTAGGACCTTCTGTATTTTATTCCAGCTGGTCCTTCGGTGTGCTGCTGTGGGAGATTGTCACTCTGGGAGGAAATCCATACCCAGGTATCGCTCCCGAGCGCCTATTTAACCTCCTCAAGACTGGCTACAGGATGGAGAGACCAGAGAACTGCACGGAGGAAATGTGAGCTCTATTCTGTCACTTTATCATATCTACTTTAGCACCTCCTCATTACCATTGAGTGTTATAACTCCCCTGCACCACATTCGGGGGGAAATGACTCAGCTGGGAGGATTAAATGATACTCACTGTATTTCACCCACTTGAACCGTGCTCCTCTTTTCCAGGTATAACCTCATGCTCCGATGCTGGAAGCAAGAACCGGACAAGAGGCAGACATTTGCAGACATCAGCAAAGAACTGGAGAAGATGATGGTGAAAAGTCGGGTATGTTGAAGCTTTAAAATACCTTGTAGTGCTTTATTCATTTCTCTCCCCGGCAAGGAAGCAGGGGAGCTATAAATCAGCCTCTTTCTGTGTGTTACTGGCGCGATTTTGACAACACTTCAGTGAAGATCTGACAGATACAAGTTTGAGGGGTTTTCCTTTCAGATTTGGAGCAAGTCTAAAATAAGCAGTGTATCGTTTTTTAAGGACAGCATGTGCTTTGTCCAGCACGCACACAGACACATGCTGTGTTATGTTGTATGAACTGTCACTCTCCCCAAATCTCCTAAGATACCATAATTAGTGTTTGAAGAGCAATCCTAAATGTGGCCTTGGGCAGTGTAATCACAGAGCATGCCAGTCAGGCTCCTGCTGCAGAAGTGAGGCTAAATATAGAGCGTTTGAGCAGATGGGAATGCAGGCATCCTATAACGCAGCGGGCTCGTTCTTCACTGTTATCAATACCAGATAATGAGCAAGACTCTGGATGCGGTAAAGAGAACAATTTGGCAGAAATGTCTGCTGGAGCTTGCAGTCAGTGCACGGGTCACTCGTCCGACCTTTGCATGCTACAATCCCCCTCCTCCTTAATCAGCCTAATCACACCCTCATCTGCTCTTGTCAGGATTACCTGGATCTGGCGGCGTCCACTCCAGCCGATGCCCTGCTGTACGACGACGCCCTCTCTGAAGAGGACACACCACTAGTGGACTGTAATAACGCCCCTCTCCCTCGAACCCTCCCCTCCACATGGATTGAAAACAAGCTCTATGGTAGAATCTCCCATGCATTTACTCGATTTTAGAAACAGGACACACTACACAAGCTCTCTTTTTTGGCAAGTTGTGATTGGCTTTTTTTTTTTTTTTTTTTTCCCCCGTAGTCAAGTGTGTGTGACTGTGATCTAGGCATGCCTTTCGCTAATGCTGACATAGCTCCCATTTCATCGTAAATGAGAG
>NW_024582457.1:554011-619455 GCF_018398535.1 Haplochromis burtoni
AAAAAAAAAAAAGCTCCTGTGTCTTGACTTTTTCTTTGTTTTATTCGGACCTGCTTCTAATGTACACAAGCACTGACCAAAAATTGCTATATTTGTAAATATTGAATATAAATCTCCTTCATTCTTATTTATAATCCACTCCTCATACTCATGCTTCATCTGCATTTTTAATTTGTAAATAGTTTTGTTTGTTTCCCCCCCATTCATTTCCACATTGTCCTCATCTCGTCATTTATTTGCACTGGAGGAAACGGTGTGTAACATTTGAAACAGGTCCTCACTGATTCAATCACTCATTGTGGTTTGAATTCCAGATTGTGATAAATTTCCTGTCTTTCTAATGTACATTAGCTCTTAATCCATTATGATGAACAGAGAAACAGTAAGGCTTTTGAATGCAACTCTCAGCATGTTGCATATTGCCCCGAGCGAAATGTAGGGGCAATAGTAACAATGCAGGCTTAATAAATGACCAAAAAAAAAGAGGAAAATAATAAATTATATTATCATTTATTCTGTGTCGCATATACAATACAAAGCCATAACTTTACACTTCTCAGAATCAGATCAGGATTTGTTTTGGAGAGTTTTGTTTGAGAACCTTACTGTCTGCACGCTGTTTTTCTTTCACTGAGTGCAGAAAAATGATGTGTTCTCATTTTTAGGCATGTCATACCCCAACTGGCCCGAGACGAGCCCGGTACTGCTCAACAGACATGATGCCACTAATCCGGTCTTTACAAGATATGCCAATGATAGTGTTTATGCAAACTGGATGGCTTTGCCTTCACCCGCAAAAGCTGTGGACAAGCTTGATAGCTAAAGACAGACCGACCCTGTAGAAAAGACGACTAAGTGGTATAGATGTGTATATTTCTGTAAGACTGTACATAAACGATCTGATGCTAAAGTTGGTTCCCTTTTATTTCTGTTGCACGGGTAAGCAACCTTTCCGACTGGGGTCTTTTTGCTGCGAAACCAGCTGGACCAACATAGACCATGCTTCACTCAGCTCTTCAGTATGTTAATTATTATTACCTCACTGGTTATGTCGGCCAAACTGTATCACTGCATGACTATTGTACCAGATTGTATGTCAGTGTCAATGTCTTTTAAGTGCCTGTGCTGCTTCTACAATAGCTTCCAAATGTTCATGTGTGACTTTGAAGTTTCAAGCCCAGGAATTAAAGGGGACGCCTTTACCATCACCTGTTGTAGAAAGCTGGGATTGAGTGGACAAAAATGAAATGCTGAACTTATTCTGAAAATTTAAAAAATAAAATAAAAAGTTTCTACTTTAGAGGATTGTGCTCCTCAAAATGTCAAAGACCCTTTATTTTGTGTTTCTCCCGCGAGATGTCTTGAAACTGGTCTCACCAAAGAAAAGTAAAGCAGACATGTTCAGTGAATGGGTTTTTCTTACTTTTGCTCTTGTTTTTTCACATTGAAAACATCATCTTTTGAATGCCACTCCAGTGAAAGGACACGAGGATTAATGTAGACTTAATGTTATAGCTCACATTGTCCTTCACTGTAATGGCAGCCTTTGTGGAAAAATATGATTCTGTAAACCAACTCGTGTCCTTGCTGTTATGTTGTTATTATTTGTTATGTTCCAGTTATTAATAAATATTTAAAAAATGTGCAATTTGTCTGTTCCCCTTATATTTCTAAAAAAATAATTATTATATCTGATAATAAAAAAATATATATATATATCTCTATATCTATATCTCTATATCTCTCTCTCTCTCTCTCTCTCTCTCTCTCTCTCTCTCATATATATATACTATATATATATATATATATATATATATATATATATATATATATATATATATATATATATATATATATATATATATATTATATATATATATATATATATATATATATATATATTCTATACATATATATATATATCTATAATATCTATATCTATATATATCTATCTATCTATATCTATATATATCTATCTATATCTATATCTATATATATATATCTATAGATATCTATCTATCTATCTATCTATATATAGATAGATAGATATCTATATCTAATATATCTATATCTATAGATCTATATATCTATATCTATAGATATATATATATCTATATCTATAGATATATATATATCTATATATCTATATATCTATAGATATATATATATATCTATATCTATAGATATATCTATATATCTATAGATATATATATATCTCAAACATTTAGGATGGCCTAGGAATGCAAGGATTCTCATACTTTATTTTCTTTGAATTTTAACACTGCTTCACGTTTCTTTTGACTGTAAGCAAATACAGTCACCTGCTACTTCATTAGCTACACCTGTTAAACTACTTGTTAACCCATGTATCTAATCAGCCAATCACATAACAGCAACTGAATCCATTTAAGCATGTAGACCCGGTCCAGATGACCTTCAGACAGAGCATCACAATGACGACTTTGTCAGTGATTTTGAAAATGGCACGGTTAGTGGCTGGTCTGAGTACTTCAGAAACTAGGAAATTGAGTGGGATTTTCCCCACACAACCAACTCTGAGATTTACAGAGAATAATCTGAAAAGGAGAACATATCCAGTGAGCTGCAGTGGCCTGGGAAAAATGCTTTGAGCTGATGACTCGAAGCTGATAGGAAAACAACAGCAACTCAAATCACTATGCAGAAGAGCATTTCCGAACCCATTGGATGATAGAAGATTGGATAGTCTGGATGTGGTGGTATAATAGTTTAAGGGATATTTGTTTGGGACACTTTGGGCCCCTGAGCACTAACTAAGCATTGTTTAAACACCACAGCCCACCGATTTATTGCTGCTGATCATGTCTATTCCTTTTTGACCACAGTGTACACATTTACCAATTGCTGCTTCTAACAGGACACATTAGCATAGGACAAAGCTCAAATCATCTCAAACTGGTTTGAACATGACAATGAGTTCACTGTACCCAAATCACTTTCACAGTCACCAAATGCCACTCCAATAGAGTACCTTTTGTATGTGGTGAAATGGAGAATTCACATCATGGATGTGCAGCGTGATGCTGTTATGTAACTGTGGACAACATCTCTGAGAAATCTTTATAAAATTAAGAGTTTAGACAGCTCTGAACCCAAAAGGATGTCCAAACCAGCCCAGTGAATATATATGATACTGAAAAGCAGATTAAGGTTTTGGTGTTGGAGTTGAAGCACAAAACTAGATCTGTACTTTTTAAAAATCTATGACTAGGTAGATACCCGATGTGTGTGTGTGTGTGTGTGTGTGTGACATTAAACCACCCCCTTTACTTCTCTTCCTTTATCAGGGTTTCATTTTTACACCTAATACTGACTGGTTAGACCCACGGTACAGAAATATCATATGATTAAATCAGAAAAAAGAAGGAAATGGTTTGTTTATTAAAATAGTTTCTTAGACTAAGACTTTCCGCACTGATTCTGGCCTTTCAGATAACGTCTGTCTTCTTCTCTCATAATTAAGAAAATGAAAATATAACGACTATAAACAGAATCCCACGAGAACATTTCCTGGCTTATTTTGTGCACCACATTAAGATCATATCACTTGTTTTCGAACATTAAACAAATTATGTTTCAGTGCTAATTCAATCCAGAGCTGTCAGCTAGTTCATCACCTGAGATAAGAGGTTTGCTTTCTTGGTCTGAACAGTGAAACGGGAAGAAAAGACAATAATCTCTTAGAGGGAAGGTTAAATATAGCTTTTTTTTAAAACAACAGATTAACGTTGTTACGTTATTGGAAGACGCGGTAGTGTGTATGAGAGTAAAAAAATCATCGATGTGTTCTAATAATAACAATAATGCGTTTAGAGCTACAATATAATAATAACGTCGTTATTTTAATAAGAATAAACAATATTATGAACCTGGAGATTCGGCGTGCTTCATGACGACACTCGTTAGACACGCTCCGATTGGTTAGTTTTTAACCGGAAGTAGGTTACAACCCACTCTTTTCTCTTTGCTCCGTGGCATTCTGTAACACAACCTACCTACCTACTGCTGCTAGTTTAACACAAAATGCGACAGCTGTAATGAGGGGCAGGAATGGACAAAGCCGGGATTAGGTGAGTGAACGTTTGGGGAGTACTATGGGTAACAGAGAGGCTTTCTAACGGGTAAGAATAAAAACCCGAAAGCGAAGTGAAGCGCGGAACACCGCTAAGCTAGCAGCAGAACTGTAGTCATGTCCGGTTCGAATTTTTTCGAAATAAGGGGATGTGCTGCCTGTAATGTCGCAAATTTCAAAAGAATTAAAGGTGCTGAAATTTGCAAATATGCCACAAGGGAAAGAAATCTAATTATCAAAGGTTTTAGGCTAAGAATTTTTTTTTCTGGAAATATAGCCAACTTTTCTCTGTCGCCATGCCAGTAGCTTAGAGTTTGAAAGTCTCCCATTATTAGCATGACTCGGTTCTGTTGTTTTTCAGGCAGTCTTGTGTTACTTTGTCCTTGACTTAAACTATGTTAAAAACTATGTTCATGTCGACGGATGGTACTAAAGATGCTTGTATGTGAGGCAAAACAAAAAGACACATTGTAGAAGGGCTGTTAACACCCCCCACACACCCACACAAACACACACACACACACACACCTTGCAAACTGCTGAACAAGCACTCTCATCAGCACACATCATCAGCAGAACAGTTTTGCGTTAGACATTCTTTGTGTGAGTAGTAAAACTAATATCATAGTTGCGTTTTGCCTTTTAGAATGTTAATAAGAATCATTAATATTTTATATTTCTGTGTTTGGTGTTAAACATTCAAGATCTCATTTTAGAAGAAAGCATTAAGGTTAAAGAAATAAATGTACAAAGAAGTATTTTGACAGCTACGGCTTTTAAAACATCAGCACAAGCTCAGTTCCAGTTCTGGCTGGATTCAGAGCCCTATTTCATTATAGCTGTCTAGAGACTGATTTATATCTGGGTGTGAGAGCCTGAAAACAGGGTTACTTTGTAAGTGTAAGCTTGGAGCTGTGTGACCTTCAAGAACCTGCTGCACATGGTATCTGGTTGATACGATATTAGGCGTGGAAACTCCTGAAGGCTGCCTTTTTTTTTTTTACCAGGGATTCTTGACTGGTGAGCCTTGTGTGACATTTACCAAGCCTGTAATTCAAAAGATAATCACAAATCGGCCTTGAACGCTGTGTGTGTTTCACTTGTTTTGTCCACTTTCATTCCAAGAAGGTACCTCTCAGAATCTGGAGTGTTTGGTCTAGCCCTTTGCACAAAGCTCGTGCATTTATTTTGAAGAGAAAGAGCTACACCGGAAGTCAGTTTGTAGCTAGCTTGCTGTGAAGCTCGCCCACCAGTTTCCTTGTGTGCTGTTGTTTGGCTGAGAGCTAGCTGGCGTGTGTTAGCTGTCCAGGTGTAGCTAATCCCTGCTGTCCCTCCTTCCTCAGGTTTAAACGGAATCTTTGAAGTGAAGAAGTCGGATAAATGTTCAAAAGAAACTTACTGACTGAAGGAAACTGTAGATAGCAGGGTGGTTTATTTGAAAGGTTGCTTAAAGGTAACACATTAAATGTCATTGTATGATTATCTACTGTTTTGTCATCAGTGCTTTTATCTAAAAGTCCCTGTATTGGGATCCTGGATTGTGGCTTTTTTTCTGATTGTGGATTTCTGTGTTTTTAACAGCTGATCGTTTTGTGGATTTATACAGGACCTATGTGTGGAAATACTGATGCATTGGAGCCAAAGAACAAGATCTCTTTATTCCAAAATGATCTACACACCCATGTCTCTAAGATGATGTACAGAAACCTGTTTTAAGTAATGTGAGCAGTCCGGGGCGAAGGGAATGCAGGCTTGTCAGCTATAGCTTTTATGAGAACGTGATGCCCAGGCGGGGATTGCCACTTCAGGGTCGGGTCCGCTGGCTCTTCCTGGGTCTTTTTCTGCTGCTGGTGTTGCTGCTGTTTGCATACCTGCTGGAGTGCACTCCACCAGCAGACGTCAGCCTGATCTTACCAGGGGAGACCTATGGCAAAGAATACTACCAGGCCCTGCTCCAGGAACAGGAGGAGCGCCACCTGAACCGTGCTGCCAGTCTGAAGCGGCAAATTGCCCAGCTTAAGCAGGAATTACAGGAAATGAGCGAGAAGTTGAAAGTTCTCCAAGAGAAAAAAGAGCTTCCAGGAGTTCCGGGTCTGGCCGATAAAGACCAAGAGCCTGGAGATTTGCTGGAGTACTTGCATTCTCAGATCGACAAGGCTGAAGTCAACACTGGAGCTCGCCTTCCAAGCGAGTATGCCTTGGTGCCGTTTGAGAGTTTTACTTCTTCCAAGGTGTACCAGCTGGAAATGGGGCTAACGCGGCACCCAGAGGAGAAACCAGTCCGCAAGGACCGCAGGGATGAGCTGGTGGAGGTCATTGAGGCCGCACTAGACATCATCAACAACCCTGACGAGGAGGATGGTGTGGAGGATGATGTGCCGATGCAGAGGCAAACCTACACAGATGGTCACTTTACTGAAGGTGAGACTCTCAGTTAAATTACAGAGTAAGAGGCAATGACTGTAACCAGTGTTCAAAATGAACCTTTTATTAACAGTTTCCACTCAGTGAATAGACTCGTTGAAAAAAAAAATCACCAGGAAAATCTATTTTTAACGATCCAGAATAATAAACTGAGCCTTTGTTCCAAATCTGATTTGGTTAGTACATTTTATTAAGACAAAGGAGCACTGGGTTGCACTGATATACACTATCTGATGAACACTGGCCAATATTGCCTATTGATTGATGTTGGCATATGACAGTTATCAGATTTTGTGAACAGTCTGTATTTAGGAATATAAATGTTGCACTGGTTAAATGTTCAAATTGTGTGAGCTGCAAGACTTTAACTCTTTACCCTCTGAAAGCCTTTGAAGCTCTTTTCTGAACTTGATGCTTTCTGTTATATTTCAGGCTCGCTTGTAGAACAAAGTGACTGGGTGTGCATCAGAATTTAGTGACGATGGTCCCTGACCTTGCAGCTACCTTTGGAAAAAACGAGTCAAAATTAAAGCACATCTTTTATTTTCTTTTAGAATATTTCTTTATTTTCCCCTTATTCCAGGAAAACAATAAACAACAAAGCAAAATCAGCCAAATTGTTACTTTAAACATTGATATTGGGCCAAAATGTCACAATCGGCAAAGGTCCGATTCAAGTTCAGACAGAACAAACTTGACCTCAAAAGTGATGCGTCAAACGTAAAATACATTTGAAAGTTCATAAGCTGCACTCTCAGCTGCAATGACCCTCCATGACTCCTGCTCCTTGGCTAGTGTATATTGCTTGGTCAGAGTTGTGGTTAGGAGATTACATGAGATAGTTAAGGTTTGACAAAACTACAGGGGTCAGAGCCAGTCAGATTAAGACTGTGGTGTGCCTTTGCATAGCAAGGATGGGGACAAAAGTTTATGCTACGTGTCTGTGTTTGCGCGTTAGTCATGCACAGCAGTAGTGCCAAACAGAAATTCTCCTTGAATTTGGCATTTAGTGCCACTTAGTGGATAACTGGTATGTTTTCTCAGCCTGTCTCAGTGTTTTTCAGATTGTCTTCTTTTGGCAGGGCTGTACCGGACAGAGCGAGACAAAGGGACACTTTACGAGCTCTTCTTTGCCAAAGAGGATTCCAGCAGTTTCCGCCACGTCACACTCTTCAGGCCTTTTGGGCCCTTAATGAAAGTCAGGAGCACATCTGTGGAAACATCAGGAATGATTATTAACATCATTGTGCCACTAGCGGGCAGAGCAGAAACTTTCTCACAGTTCTTGCAAAACTTCAGGTGAGAATGAATCTTAAATCCATCCCTCTCCACTAAACATGAGCCAGCACCCTTGGCCTTCATTAGACGTGTTGGCTTTTGTTTCCACCATTGTTGTGGAAAGCACTGCAGCCTTGTGTGTCCTTGTAATCCATTTGAAAAATGCATGTGTTTTTAGGGAGGTGTGCATACAGCATGACAGAAGGGTACATCTCACGGTGGTTTATTTTGGGCAGGAAGGTCTACAGGAGGTGACGTCATCTCTGGAAAAAATGTCGAGGTGAGTCTATTGAACAGAAAGACCTTTTAATAGGCTTGTTAATATGTCGTATGAGGCATTTGTTAAAAATCAGGCGTTTTGTTTTACAGGGAGGAGAGCTTCTCCAACTACACTCTCATCCCAGTGGACGAGGAGTTTTCCCGAGGTCGAGGTTTGGATATCGGAGCTCACGCATGGAAGAAAGGCGACGTCTTAATGTTTTTTTGTGATGTGGACATCCATTTTACACTTGAGTTCCTTAACACCTGTCGTCTCCACGCTGCTCCAAGTAGGTTTAATTGGCTCACATTCATTATACTCTTTTAGTGCTCTTGCTCTCAGCCAAAGGTTAATTTGCTTGTTCTGTTTTACAGACAAGAAAGTCTTCTATCCTGTCGTGTTTAGTTTGTACAATCCTGCCATTGTCTACGGAAATTTGGAGCTGGCTCCACCTGTTGAACTCCAGCTGGTAAGAAGTGTAAAGGTTCCCATTCTGACCAACGTGTTAGAAAGCTGGTTTGGTGGTGACCTGTGTGTCAGAGATGACTATCTGTTTTCAAATAGATTCATAAAAAGGATGCTGGATTCTGGAGAGACTTTGGATTTGGAATGACATGCCAGTATCGCTCCGACTTTCTAAATATCGGTAAGCACCAATCATTTGTTTTATTAGACGCGACAGTTGTGCGTAACATGTTTTAAATGGGTCGTATCCCCGCAGGTGGTTTTGATCTTGAAGTCAAAGGTTGGGGGGTGGAAGACGTCCACTTGTACAGGAAGTATCTGCGGAGTGACATGATAGTGATCCGCACGCCTGTGTCGGGTCTGTTCCACCTGTGGCACGAGAAGCAGTGCGCGGACGAGCTGACGCCGGAGCAGTACCGCATGTGCATCCAGTCCAAAGCGATGAACGAGGCCTCCCACTCTCACCTGGGGATGCTGGTTTTCCGCGAGGAGATCGAGGCTCACCTACGCAAGCAGGCCTTCAAGACACAGAGCAAAACAGAGGACTGAGAGAGCCGCTGCGTACCCAGCATCATTTCTACATTAAGACTGCATGGTGCTGATATCATTAAGGCACTACAGCGAAGACATGTTTACACGGATCCTTCTGCATTTCACTGCACAGCTGTAGACAAATGAATGTACAAAAATGAACATTAGTCAATGTGAAAGTTCACAACGTGGCAACAAGTGTTACTGAAGAGCTGACGCATAATTAGCAATACTTAACTTGCTGAGGGAAGAACAACAGGTACGTATCTGGTGGATTTAGGTTGACAGTATGTTACATGAAATCAAATCAATAGGCATGCGCTTTCTAACTTTGAACTCGACAACTTCTCATTAAGCCACCCTGCCTGCTTCAAACACAGCACCTGACCTGCAGCCAGCCTCTTTAGCACCTTTTACAGCCAAATATGACTTCAGAAAGATTTCAGCTCATTCAGATGATTTCTGGCAGCTGTTGCGTGTTTGGACAGGCTTTTTAAATCAAACTAAAGACACATTAAAGGATAACAAGTTGCATAATTTATTGACAACTGTAAAGATGTTGCACTTTCTCATAGTGAACAAAAGAAGCCAAAAGTTTCAGCTGATCCTCAAACACTTTATAATCTTTCACTCAGTATTTTGGCAGTAGTATATGGAGCCATAATATTCTGTTTCTATTAGAAGTTCTGTGAGAGGGGCAGTATGGGTTTTTAAAAAAAAAGGGAACTTGTGTTTTGTGACAGTGAGTCGCTGTTATCATTCATTTATTGCTGATTGTTTCCAAGTAAAGAGTTCACCTGAAAAGCATGTTGATCAAATGGTTCAAGGACTTGAGCAAAGATCTGCTTACTGCATGCAACGCTACAATATCAGGTGTATGTGGACCAGTATTATTGTATAGATAACAATGAGCGTCGTTCCCAGCACTACGATTCCCACTTCTTGACTGGGATTGAATGTTACAGTCATGCTTGTAAATATTTTTCTAATATTCCATTGTTTCATACATGTGAGTTAAATATGTGCCTACATGCAGACAGTACTATGAGCCGTATTCACAGCTGCTGGTTTTTATTCCACATAATGTTACAGCTGAACAGTTCATAGGTTAGAGGGGTAATTTTAATGAGGACAGCTGTCTAAAGATTACATAGTGCAGGCAAGAAGTGCTTTTTCTCCCTCACAGAGGAAGCAGGTCTCATCTGGTACTGTAATTATTTTATTATTAATGTTTTTGCAAATATTCCAGCTTTCTGTAGATAGTCTTCGAGTCTCTCCTTACCCTGCAGGAGAAAACATCAGCAGTACACAATCCAAACGAAACACTTGAGCAAGGTGATGATTTATTTTGAGTCTTGCCATGAAATAAAACTTACAGAAGGCTGCATTTGCTTCTGCTCCTTCCTTTCTGCTGTTAGTATTCAATCTGCTGATACATGTTCTTGGGAAACTTGACCCCTCCCCCCATTTCTATAATTTATACTATAAAAATGTAATATCAAACTTGTCAAGTTTCTTTGAATCAACGAGCTCATTTGTATGTTTCTTAATTTAAGACAAATGGCGTAATACAATTGTATTATTCATCTGTATATAATAAACTACATCAATAAAAAAAGGAAAAAAAATCAAAATCCCAGTGAAGAAGTAATACATGAAACTAAATGGGACCAAAGCAGACAGGTGTACTCTGTGTATTAATGAGCCATCTGTTCTGGATGGATCCCCATGGTCTTGTAGATCTCTTTGAGAATGAGCAGAGCCGTGTCTTCAGATTGCCTACAAAACAACACAAGTGTTAATACACAGGTTTCAGACAGTCACTGAAGCAGCTTAAAGGACTTCAGACGTCACTCACCATCATTTATATGTGCAGTTTTTATACTGTGATGTTTCAGATGCCTCTTTTCCACTAGTACCTACTCAACTCAACTCTATTCTGTTGCAGTCGTTTTCCATTACAATTGAGTACCACCTCCACGTGGGTCATTAAAGCTTTTTGTCAGACTCTGGGACCACAGTGGGGTATTTTTCTCGTTGCCAGGTTTCAAAAATGGTGGTTTGGATTTTTGTGAAGGAGTCACTCTCATGACTCATCGAGTGACACCATCGTCTGGCCTATTGGTGGCATGCAGTCTGATTTCACATTTTCGGATTAACTGTGATCACTTGGAACGCCGGCCGAGCACGTACTAAAGAAGGTAATACCCACCCAGTACCAGGTACTACTACCTAATGAAAAACTATCAAAACTAAGTTGAATCAAGTCGAGCTAAAAAGGTACTGATGGAAACGAGGTAAGAATGTACTGTGAGGAAAGGGCCTAAAAATCAACAATGAATAAAAAAAAAAAAATCTATACTGCAGAAGAGTAAGTCTTTTTTTTATTTTTTAAATGAAACCAAAATAATATGAGGACTTGGTAAATTATTAAGGATCACATATTTGAGAGGCTGAACCCACCAAACCTGTTATTTTTGCACATAGTAAATATTTAAATTATTAATTGATACCAAAAAACATGGACTTAGTTTTCAGTCTGTGTCATTCAGCTGCTTAATATTCAAGTTTCCATTCAAATTGCAACTACAAACAGGTCTTTAATATGAGATTGCTTGTACCAGTAGCAGAGGTGACTCTGGAGGGCAAACAAATACTCGTTAAAACTCTCAATGGGCTTCTCCTGCAGGACGTAGTCGATGCGATTCCCTCCGTTTAACATCCCGATCTTCACCTGAGACTCGTCGTCTTCTTTTTGAAGCTCAGGGTTGTCTGGAATCTTATGCTCTGTGACAAACCAGATCAAAACGGTTGATCTAACAGTACAGAAAATAGTCAAACAAAGACTCACAAGTGAGCCGCACTCACCTTCGTGCACTTGTTGCTTCTCCTCCTCTTCGATCTGATTGGCCACGATGGCCAGCTGGGCCTGAAGTTGGGCATTCGAGGTGTGAGCACGAGCAAAGTCGTTGAGGGTCTGCCAGGCAGTCCTCAGGGAGCTGATGAAACCCTGCTTCAGGTCAGAGCCCATCCTGGTGAGAGACTCCTTTAGCTCTGAAACACACAGAATCACACCTAAGCCCATTTCCACACAACCAATGAAACCTACATACACTAAAAAAAAAAAAAAAAAAACAAACACCACGAGAAACTTTATTTTGCTGTCACCTTAATGTTTTTCTGCACAGCCAAGGAAAAAACGAATCAGTTTTATTTGCCACTACGTTGCTTCATGGCAACTGAAGTGCAAGAATAGAGTCTTTGTGCTGTGTAACTGCAGATATTGGGACGCTCCACCCGTAAGCGGCAGAGAGGCCAAAAATACTGAACAGTTTAGCTTAGGCTCAGTAACTAACTCTGTATCTGTCAGCATTCACAGTTAAAACCTGATTATTATATTTTGTTCCTTTTGCTTGAAACTTAATCTCATACGTGACTACAACAAGGACAGCTCTGCTCTGAGTGTTTGGGTCCATACCAAGATGAAGCCTCTTCCGTCCTTTGTGATGTGGGATCAAAACAGGCTTCAAGTCCAGGTCTGGCATTATCATGGGCTCAATCCTGTAAGCCACTGGGTCCAGCTAAAAGACATTAGTCTAGTGAATGAAATGCCTGTGCACACCAGAATACTGTACAAATCTGACCCAGAAACAATAAAACATGTTACAAATAGCTATAAATACACAAACACATACTGGATGATAAATATTGAAGAATCCCTTGCATGTGGGCAGCTGGTACGTCTCTTCGATATTCTCAAGTCCTCGTACAGTCAGGAACATGCCGATTGGAGAACCCAAGGCAAAGAAATTCACAGGCTCAAAGTCCAGAGTGTGGTAGATGACAGACACCTGCAAAAAGTTTATTAAATGTCAGCTCTGCTTCAGAATAGACGCTCATTGTTGCTGAAAGACAGATGTGTTTACCTGCCCCGTTCCAACTTCAAAGTAATTGTAGTCCACATGGACAGAGGAGACGGTGCTGCCCACTGGAAGCTTCTTCACAGTCGGATCAGAGGGAACTTCAGCTGCTGGTGGAGGTGCTGCAGTCTGAGTGACCTCTTTGACCTCTTTTTTGTTCTCCTGAGCTGCCTGGCGTGCAGCCTGTGAACATGAAACCATGAGTGGGGCGGGTCCATAATCACAATTTTGCAAGTCTCGCAGATACTCAGCAGACAAACTTACCTGCTTATTCACTCTTTCTTTCACAAATTTGGCAATTTTTTTTCTGGGACCAAGTGGGATACCCATCTCCTTCAGGTCCTCAATTGTGCACATAAGCTAAGAGAATATAAAAGGGTCAGAATAAGATGAATTACATTATATTGCATAAAACCCCCGATGTTCTCAAATGACCTTATACAGTTTACATTTATAACTAGATTTCTTATACTTCTAAAACATATCTCAGCTCCTAGCAGTCTGTAAAATAAAAGGTGGACTGTGTTCTTACAAAAGATTCAATGTCAATCTTCTCCTCATCAAAGGTACTCTTGTATTCAGACAGGCCCAGATGTTCCAGCATAGCAGCAAGATCCTCAAACTCCTCCCCGTCTTCTTTGGGCTGCTCCTCCACAGCTGGAGGGGTGACGGCACTATTTTCCTGTGCAACAGGGGCCGTCACCTGATATGAGAAGCAAAATTTACAATTACATACCGAACCTTGATTCTGAAAATATTCAACTCATTTACAAATAAACGGAAAAGAGCACGGTGTTTGTTTTATTTTTACAGTATATTGTAATTTATTTAAATTAGTCAGGGCGTGACCTGTCTGACTTCTCCGTTAGCAGCGGGCATGGTTGGCATGGCCCCTCCAGGTGAGGCATTCTTCTGATTTGAAAGCAGGTCAAAGAGAATCAAAGAACCTGCAAGGAGAAAAATTAAGTGATGGTGGAAAAAACAGAAAGGTTAGAAGCTGATTAAACATGTTTATTACCTAAGCTGTGTCCTGCCACTGACACTGCTCCTCTGAAGTCCGGGTTCCTCTCCATGAACAGGGCATAGAGTCGGTTAATCTCCTGAGCAACAGTGTCCATGATGGTCTGGCAGTAAGTGGGACTGTTGTAGAAAAGCACATCTAACAAGGTCTCGTTGGTAAAGTGACGTAAACGCCCGGTGCTGGGCAAAGTGATCTTCTTTATCCTCCTGCAAAGATGAACAAGAAATAAGTCTGTTAAGGTCCTGCAAGGATGTCTGGTGAACTGAGGCACCAATTGTCTCCGGCATATAATGACAGTGTCCAATAAATGTTCTGTTTACCCATCTCTGAGTAATGATGAAGGACTTACAGGTGACAAACAATGTCAATTTAAAATAAGAGAGTAAGTCCAGTGTTTCCATCCAGTCAGGAGCTATTTATATTATCACCACATGTGTGTCAGGCCTCTTTGGTGTTAAACCCTTGTCCCCCTCACCTGTCCACCCCTGTGGCATCTCCATGTAGAGCCGTGTGCCACTGCACGGGCAGAAACTCCACTCTGCTGATAGCGTGTTCATCCAGCGATTTCTTAAAATGGCTCTGCAGCAGCTTCAGCGACACATTACGGAAGTCGTCCACTGAAAGCACGACAAAACAGCATTTTTAACGTTTCCTTTGCACACATCGTTACACGACTGCAGTGTGACTGCTCATTACTTCATTACTCACCACACTCAATCATGCTCCGAAATCTCAAGTCACACACGGGGCCAATTCCATGAACCATGAACACAAGATGATCCACCGTTGAGAGCTCACCTAGAAAGAGATGTCTCTAATCTTAAATATGTGCATAAAATGTGAACTACAGTCAGAATGAGGCTGCATTATACTTCACCTCGCACCCAACCAGCTATCAAAAAGTCCTTCTAATGCCTCTGGAATACTTTATCATACTTTCCATTTCCTAAAATTACACTTAGTGGATGATACAAACTGTGTTTACACTTAGAGCAAATTATTTTGAGCACAGCGGAACTTGTCTACCATCAGGCACTTCATCGTGGTCATCATCGATCCCTCTCTTCACCACTCTGGGTCTGGTCTGCCCGTCCTGAGTTGTGCCCCACTCATCTGGTACGCAGGAGGGCTGAAACTGCACTATGACCTACAAAGGCAAACAGATCAATGCTCGTGAACTATAAAGCTAATTACATCATCAGACCGCTACAGCACATTAATCAAACAGGGGTTTACCTTTGGGTTGTGCATCACAATGGTTTCCCCTGATGGGAACTCCAGCCTGCGGTGCCACTGGTTGGTAGACACAGCTTTCTTATATTCAGCCTAGAGATGATGCAATAATACAATATTATAATTTCCTTTTACAACAGTGCAGCCTAAACTAAATCAATAAAGAACAATGCAGAGGGTATAAAAAACAGTATTTTTGAGACAAACCTCGAGCTTATCGCTGAACTCCTCAGAGTAAGGAATAAAGCGACTATCTGTATCTCCTTTGTAGAACCAGGTGCAGCGTCTGACCTCTGTAGGCTCCTCCTCCCAGTACACTGCAGTCCGCATGCGGTCATAAAGCTGCACGTCATACCTCCCTCCGTCTGTGCGTATGATCACACTTTCTGGATCTGGTTGAACTGAAAGAATGAAGAAAAAAACAAAACAAAAAAACTTCACTGTGCAGTTCAGGTCAAAATTAGATTCTCAGGACTCCAAAGACAAATTTGCACGTGTCTTGTCGTACCAGAGTTGTACGTCTCCTCAAGCTGAAGGGAGTCAAAGATGCTGAAAGGAAGCCAGACGCTTTTTGACTCCACCTGCTTGCAGTAGAACCAGTGAGGCTGAACTGGCTCATAGACGTTGTAGTTGTACGGCATCATGGGAACAGCAGGAACGACGGCTCCAGCTGTGGTGGCTGGAAGTGGAGGTGGAGGGCTCTGAATCTGTGTGGGAGGAGGCTGAAGAGAGAAAGATGTGATTTAACTTCCCAAATAAGTTAATAAACCCTTTGATCAACAACACCGGTGTGACACTCACCTTTGTATACATGGGTCCTGATGGGGGGAACGTTTGTGGTGGCGAGCTGACCAAGTAGGGATTCTGCTGTGGCGTGTGTGTTGGCGGCATGATTTCCGGAGCTGGAATATAAGGACTAGCTCTGCTGCTGGTGGGGGTGTGTCTGTACGGGTTGTGGCTCTGCGGCTGCATCTGGGGAGGCGGTGGGGTCATTGTGGTAGGGGGAGGAGTGTGACGCCCCATGGGGCTCTGGTAAACTGCACTACCAAACATCGAAGGAGAAGGGTTCATTTGTGAGCTGGCAGGTGGGGGTTGTGGTGGAACCATGCTGACACTGCTGGGAACAGAAACGTGTCCCGTTGTGGTCGGGGCTGCAGACAGCACTGGCGGGGGGCATGGAGAATGCCCTATTGATGCAAATGGGTCAGTACTGGTTATGGGACTGGAGAAGTAGCTGAATGTAGACGGGGCATGTCCATTCCCAGATGTCTGACCTACAAAGCTGTCTTCTTCTCCAACATCAGTGGAGTCATCTACTGCACACCGACATGGAGAATAAAAGTGTAACACATGTTTTAGTATCTATGCAAAAACATCTGACACACATTAAATCACAGAGATAGAGAATATGTGCTCAGAGCTGTAGCTTTCTACTGTTTAGTCCTTAAAGTATAAAAAGAGGAAACATGTTTATCAGGCGCTTGTTCAGCAGAATGTCGCATCATTAAATCCCTGTAACAGGACGTTATCTTTCCATTTAACTCAGAACACTGTTTTGCCTGTGACCCTGAAACATACGTGCAAAATAAAACATCACACAGCTGCCAGTCTGACCACAACACATCGCTGTCAGTTAGCCTAACCTTACGCCTGATAAACGCTTCCCTACTCGGACAAGGTTTCTTTCTCTTTCTGTTACTTTTACACTCAGTAAGCCCCGATAGCGATACGGGAACCCAATCTGCTAACTAGCTTAGCTTGCTAACGAACCCGCAAATGTTTGGACATTTCCTCAGTCGGCATCTCGTCTCACCTCCAGACAGCACCGCCGGACCAGTGGCCTGACTCACTGGCATGAAAGGCAAATTGAAGTTAAACTCTGGAGCGGCGCTGAATAGTAAATTTGCACTGGTGTTTGGAGCATTATTATTTTTTCTATCTGCCATTTTCCCCGAGAATTACACGTAGCCACTACCGGAGCAGGCAGACAGGACACGCTCAGTTCTCCAATGAGCGTTTTTGTTTTTTTCACTGCGCTTGCAGATTTTGCTGAGCTATAAAGCATTAACCGGAGATTGCACGACTACAAGCGGCGTAGCACATATTATTCAGATCTACTAAAATCACGCAGGCAATTTCGCCACAGTTCTTTTGTTGGAGCTACAACAAACACTCTCGCTCACCACTGCCACCTATAGACCAGGATGATTACTTACACTGTAATATTGAATCTTTTAAATAAAAAACAATAAACTGTATCTTTAAAAAATAAAAGTAGCTCTATATTAAAGACTATTTCTTTACTTTTCTTCACTAGAGCAGGAATTTAAAGTCAAACGAAAAACACCCAGCCTATCCTGAAGAAGAGTTATGACGCACCTCCGTGCTCCGGTTGGTCCCCGTACCCAAAACAAACCCACTACGCTCTCCGTCTGGTGACGCAAATTTCCCGCCCTTCACTTCAGCGATCCCGTGTATGGGGAAAGTCAACAAACTGGTATTTTCACTGTGATTTTTCTTTGATATATTTTCTAATCTCCGGACCTTTATCACCACCTAAGCCATGCCTTCCACACATGACTGGATTAACGACCCCGTTGGTGTTGTTGAGGGGATGTTTGGTAAGACACCGGAACTTCACTCAGTAGGGCTAACGCGTGAACCTAGCTAGTTAGCTCTCTGACTACGTACCATGCCAACTTTGCACATTGCAGGTGGCTGTGTGTGGTTTCTTTTTTCTTTCTCTTCGAAAAAGCAAATGACTTACACTTGTCTTACACTTTTTCGTGTAGTAACTGTACACACGCCAGTGCCACACATCAAGACGGAGACGGATTTTAAAGAATAAGCGGAAAAATCCACATATTCCTTAAAATCTTAAAGGACTGACATTTACGTGTCACTGGTGGGGGCGGTTATATTTAAGATTAATAAAAGTTGCTTATATCTTTTAGACATGTTGTATCATGTAATTCTAGTAACTCTTTTATCTATTTTCCTTCCAAACCCCCACATTATAACAGGGTTTCTCTTTACCCTGTCTCACTTCTTTGCTCAACATATTACATTTATACACTTACTAGTCACTTCATTAGGTACATCTGTTGAACTCTTCAATAAGACATATTTAATCTCTCTAATATATGCAGTTCCATGGCAACAACTCAGTGCATTTAACCACACAAACATGGGCACGATGACCGAGCATGAGAATTGGATGAAATGTGTTTTTAATTGACTTTGAATGTGGTATAGTTGTTGGTGCCAGACAAGCTGCTTTGAGTATTTCAAAAACTGCTGATATACTGGGATTTTCCCCCATAACCATCTCTTCGGCTTACAGAAAATTGGCCAGAAGAAGAGAAAATATCCAGTGAGGACCAGTTGTCTGGTGGAAATGCCTTGATGATGTTAGAGATCAGAGGAGAATGGTTTGTCTGCTTTGAGCTGATAGGAACGCAACAAAGTAACTGGAATGACTACTTGTTAGAACCAGAATATGCAGAAGAGCATCTGTAAATGTGCAACATGTCAAAACGTGAGGCAGATGTGCTACAGCAGCAGAACACTTGATTTCTGCTGCAGAATTTGGATGGTAGGATCAACATTTGGCATAAACAACATGAAAGCATGGCTCCGTTCTGCCTTGCATCACCAATTCAGGTTGCTGGTGGTGTAATGATGTGTGAGGTGAGGGATATCTTATTGTCACACTTTAGGCCCCTTAGTACCAGCTGAGCATCATTTAAAAACCACAACCAAACTGAGGGTTGTTTCTGACCATGTCTATTCCCTTTATGTCCACAGTGTGGGGGCGACCGTGGCTCAAGAGTTGGCAGTTTGTCTTGTAATTGGAAGCTTGCTGGTTCGAGCCCCGGCTTGGACAGTCTGGGTCGTTGTGTCCTTGGGCAAGACACTTCACCCGTTGCCTGCTGGTGGTGGTCAGAGGGCCCTGTGTCCTCGCTTTTGTCAGTGCGCCGCAGGGTGGCTGTGGCTACAATGTAGCTTGCCATCACCAGTGTGTGAATGGGTGGATGACTGAATGTAGGGGTCCATAGGGACTAAGTAAAGCGCTATACAAATACAGGCCATTTACAGTGTACATCAGCCTGTGTGGAACGGGAGATTCACATCATGGCTGACAAGTCTGCAGCAACTGTGTGATGCTGTCACGTCAATATTGACCAGGATCTTCAAGGAATCTTTCCACCACTTTGAATCAGTGACATAAAAAATTAAGACAGTTTTGAACGCAAACAAGTGGGAGGAGCACCTTTGATCTTTGCGAGGATGTACTTTGAAAATGCCTGGTTGGGGGACAGGTTGGGGGACTGGTCTGTGGTGGTAGTGGAGCTTCCATGATTGCTCACACAAGAGGGCGCTTTCCATAGTGAGACAGAACATCTTTATCTAATGCAGCCCAGCTAAGCTAATTTTGCTCTACAACAACCATTTATCCAACTTTGAGTTTTGATTTGCCAATAAAATTATGCCTTCTTGATATTTCAGCCGCTTCCCAGAGTAATCCAAGCTCTGGCTGGGAGGCGAGAGCCGTGGAGTTCTTCAAAGATCGACTGAAAGAGAAGGACGCTCACACCTTGGTAATACAAATTACACTTTAAACAAAAACATGTGCACGAATGACAGGCTCCTAATCTGTTTCTGCACACTTTGATGCAGGTCCCATCTCTCAACGACATCCCCATGCATTACCTGAAGCCCAACAGCCTCGTGAAATTTCGCTGTTTCATCCAAGACATGTTTGATCCAGAGTTCTACATGGGAGTCTATGAGACTGTCGATCCAGCCACACAGGCTAAAGTACGCACTTCTTTATCCTCTCGCCTGCTGTTATTGGTACGAGTGCAGCCCTTTGATAATCTTTGATAGCTGTTTTCATCTTTCATCCTCTTTTTCTGTCTATTCTTTCACAGACGTTGCGATGTGGGAAGTATAAAGACGTGACAGAATGCGGGGTGAGTCTCTTCAAAGACTCATTCGCTGTAGATGGCTCATTTTAGCTCCAACTTGGTTGTTAACGGGTGTTTCATCTGCAGGTGGATTTTAACTCTAAAAACACAGTAACTGCAGAGCGACAGACTTTCTACTGTGTGCCAATCCCCGGAGAAAACCCCTGGGTCAAAGAGATATCCTCAGCTTGCAAAAGACCACATAGAATCGCTCTTTACGCAGCTGGCATTCGTGAAATGTGCATTTATATCTTGTGATCTGCTGCTCCGAGTTGTCCTTAACTCCGTTGCACAGATATGCCAACAGCAGCCAAGCAAGAGTGGTGCCTTCCACCTCGTACGTGCCAAGCAGACAGAAACGAAGCTACGAGGAAGACGACGACATGGACACGCAGCCACAGAAGCAGAGGGAAGCGCACGCTGGTACGAGTGTTCAGAATCGGCATTCGTTCGACAAAGTCAAATTTACTGTTGGTCAGAATAACAGACCAACAGTAGTGTTAGCATAAGGTCCAACTTATAGCTGCTCTTGATCAGTTACATTACTGTCATTTTTGAAACGCTTTGATAACTTTGTGGATCCGTCCTTGCCTTGTGAGCATCGTCTAGACTCCTTTTTTCCTTGCATTATCGTGCAAATAGAAATAACTTGTGCTTTATAAAAGAAAATAGCATGTTTAGAAAGGCTATGTTGAAAATCCTGTTTAAAAAGCACTTTCGACAACGGTTTTATTTTTCCTTGCTGCAGGTCCTCAGAGCCCCACAGAACATCACGGCAACGGCGACTGTAAGCGGCAGGAGACAGAAGCTCCCTCCAGCCAGACGACATCTGCCTCCCACCTCGACCTCAACTTCCCCCTGCCGGGAGAGAAAGGCCCTTCCTGCCTAGTCAAGGTGCGCTGTGTCAGTTTATTCCTCTTCCAGTACTGAACCATTTTGAACAAAGAGGTGATTTTAGAGACGATACAGCTATCATGAGGAGAGTTTTAGGACACATGCTATAATGTGCGTATCATTGGCAGGTCTACGAGGACTGGGACAGCTTCAAACTTAACGACATGCTTGAGGTCTACGGGATCCTCTCCGTCAGTCCCGCTCTCAGCGCCTTAGCCGACGAGAAGTAAGACACGTACTTTGATTTTCCTCCTTTTGCCCTGATCTGCTCGGTTTGTTTCTCATTGTTGACGTTTCCGTACAGAGACGCCTCTGCAAACCTGCTGGATCCCACGGAGTCCATGGAGACGGCAGAGGAGCAGAGGGTGCACTGCCCGCCAGCCTCGCTCGTTCCACGCCTCCACATGCTCTACGCCAAGCAGCTGCAGCACAACAACCCCCTGCTGCCCTCTGCCGCCACCTCGGAGGACAGCAGTGCTTGTAAGGACAAACAGTAGAGTAGTAGGCCTCCAAGTTTCTTCATTCTTTTTCCTCGTGTATGTTACATGCCAATCACACAGCCAGTAAGCATCCAGGAAAATATTTCATAATCCTGCTACAAAAATAAGTATCGCAGCAGGGGGTTTTTTTTTCACAGATTTTAATGAGATAGCTGAATGTAATCTTATTTACATAACATTCTGCTAAATAAGCCTGAGTACTGGGGTTGTCTAGATTTCACTTGACAACTTGAAGAAGAGACACTTTTGGCAAGTTTGACTTCATTCCTCCGGAGGGATGAAGTCAAACTTTATTAAAAAAAACATTAAGTAAACAACCTGATGCTTCCAGCACTGCAGACAAATCAGTTATTAATGCTGAATCAATGTGGGCGACACATTTAAACTGCTTTGACTACATAAATATTATTTGCGGTGACTGTGCAATACTTTAGTGATACAGAGCCTCCTTCAGCTGTCCTCGGTGCTGGAGGAAGCATGAGAATCCTTCAGTTCTGTGCACTTTTAGCACTGTTGCCGCACAGCAAAAAGAGCCTGGGGTCAAATCTAACACTCACGATATTCTCCGTGTACCTCAGTGGGCTCTTTCCGGTATTCCTGCTTTCTCTCACAGTCCAAAGACGGGCTCCTTAGGTTAACTGGCGATTCTAAATTGGTGTGAGGAGTGGATTAGGGGTGGGTTCTGATTATCGATTTATCGATTAAAATCGATTCTAGCTTGGATAACGTAAAATTGATTCATTAAAATCCTGAATCGATTTTAAAATGTAAATATATTTTGCCCGAAACGCCAGAATCTCAGGTTAAACCTCACAAAATTACAACAACCACCAAACAGCTAAAACAGTAAATGAGAGCAGGTACATGGATTCTGCACAAAGACGTAAACAAAGCGCGGACCCGCCGACGGATCAGAATCAGTGAGATGTCGCCTTTCTTACCCGACGTGCCGGACACGGTCGGGGCTGACAGCTCGCTGATCCTGATGTTTCGCCAGGTCTGCGCTTTGTGTTTACGTCCTTTTTGCACTAGATTCTGAAGCTGCAGGTTTTATTTCTCTCCAAACAATATTGAGTGAACCAGCAGCAAAAGAAGATCCAAACTACGCTTCACATAAACATCATCATGAATTCACTCTTAGTTTTGCTATTTTGCTTCCACCAGGATAAAATCACATCTCTCTCTCTCTCTCTCTCTGTTCTTCAAAAACAGTTTCCCGTCTAAAAATCTGTTTTCTTCATTACAACATGCCGGCCGCTGTTTTTTTTTCCTTTTACTTACTTCAATAGGCTACTGAACAAATTTAAACGTCTTAAAATTAGCCGTGTCTCTGATGTGATGCACAGCAGTAACTCATTCATTTGGTTGCTTATGATAAATGGACATTTCTGACAGGATTACTGTGTACTTTACTTCCGACAGCTGAGTTTTCACACTGTCTTAATTTATAACACACCATTTAAAAACAGTCTGAGGTGTTTACTAAAGTGTGCATGGATATCAAGGAAGTCGCTTCAGTAATTATCAAAGAAGATAACAGGACAGATGTACTGTCAGATCTCATTAATAAATAAAATCGCTTAAGCAGGGCGACTTGTTCCATCAGTGTTGTAGGAATGTTTAATGAAGTGTGAGAAGTATTGAAATCAAGCAGGAAAACCATCCCATCAAACTGAAGTTCATTTGCCTTGAAAAGCTTTCTAATAAGAGGAACAATGCAGCGACTGGTTCAGACTGGAGCTGAGTTGACTCTTTGTCCTTTCTTCCTCAGTTTTAGCTTCGACCCTGAGCGAGATGCCCTCTGTCAGAGAAGAGCTTCTGGCATACTTGACTCATGTCCTCCTGGGTGATGCTCTTGCAGCCGAGTACCTCATTCTGCATCTCATTTCTAACGTGTACGTAAAGTTCAGTATGTGAGCTTCCTGATTATTATTTTTTTTGTTATTTTTTATTTGATGGTTTCAAACTAACGCCAGCACACTTTTATTTTTCTTGTAGGTACGTGAGACGGGACGTCCTCCCGCTGGGCAAGTTTACCTTGAACATGAGTGGCTGTCCTACTGTTGCCTCGTACACTGAGCGCCTTTATCAGATCATCCAGCAGCTCGTGCCTTCTGTGAGTTATCAGCGCAATCGGTCGCAGGTACTGCTTGCTTTATATCTGGATGAACTGAGACACACTCAACATTGTTTCCCCTGCAGTCACACTACCTGGGCATGAGCCTCCAGAACATGAACCAGATACGGTTGGTGCCTAAGAAGGACTATGTGGCAAACCGGCTGGTGAGCGGCGCCCTGCAGCTGGCCAAAAACACTTCCCTCTACCTAGATGAAACGCAGCTGGAGCAGGGACAGCTGGACACAACAGGTGGGTCTTCTAGAAGACCACAAGAGGTCGACAGCGAGGACTCAAATGCCACCATTTTTCCTGTCCTTGTGACTGAACTGGGTTGGATCTGTTACTCTGTTGTGTTTGTTGCTGCAGGTGTGCGTAACGTCACGGCCTTGGGGAACCTGATCTCGTGGCAGAAGGTTGATTATGACTTTAACTACCATCAGATGGAATTCCCCTGCAATATTAACGTGCTCATCGCGTCAGAGGGCCGCTCGCTGCTGCCGGTAAGAACGCAGTGAAAGCTCACTCCCACCCATCGCGGATCCCTCCCAGCACCCTCGCCTCGCTCCCCACCCCCGGCTACGGGAGGGGTTCAGTTTCCTCCGGTGTCTCACGAAGCAGAGCCGTGTCAGACACTGGTGGTTGTTTCCAGCCGGCGTCACGATGTCGTCTCAGCTGACATCGGTCGGCCGCAGCCAGCCCTTCAAGCCGGCGGCTTTAACCAGAGTCTCGCTGTGTTGCGAACAGCCTGAGGAATGTGCTGTGCGCTATTTCTGTGTGCTGGTCTAATGGGTTGCCATGGTGGCAGCTGTGTGCCACGGGAACAATCCCGGGAGAGGCGTCAGGCTCGGCCTGCTATTAGGCGAGCAGTGAAGGGCAGCATGCTGTAAACAACTCCCACGGTTCATTAGAAGTCACAATGGTTACATGGTTGTGTTTACTGTTTACAGCGAGCAGCTATTGGCTGATTAGAAGCTGGAGGCTCGGCTCGATCAGATGCTTAACCGTCACCAAGGCTGTCTGCCGTGCTCTGAAGTTTTGATAATATGCCAAAGTAGGCGGGCATGCAGCACACAGGGAAACTTTTGCATAGCAACACCTAGTAAAAAAGACATCCTTTCTGGATATGGACTTCCTCTATGGCACACAATCAATATTATTCTTTATCTCCACAGTCTGACTGTCAGATACACCTGCAGACTCAGGTCGCTCAATCCCACCTGGAGGAGTATCTCAGCACCATGCACATGCTTTCTCAGGCCTCATCACAGCTCAACAAGTTCAGAATCTACCTGAGTGTGGCTCGGCTGCTTGACTACAGCATCTCAGATGAAGTGACAAAGGTGAGACAAGCTCTTATACTTATACAGTGAGTTGAGTTTCAGCTAGTATGGTAGCTGTTTCTTCATGTACCCAGTCTGTTTGAGCAGCTCTTTTTATAAGTTTGCATACAAGAATTAAGTGTCTCCTTTTCCTCCTGCACTCAGTCAGTTGAAGATGACTTTGTAGACATGAGGAAGGATGACCCCCAGAGTATATCTGCCGAGGACCTGCACAGGATGCTCGTTGTGGCGAGGTGGGTTGTGATTTATATAACTGCCTTTATGTAGCATTTAATTAATTTTCATTCATGAGAATAATAACAGCCCCTAAGGCACTTTAGAGTGTTAAGCAATAAGCTATAATCAAAACTGAAAGCACCATAAACAGGCTGATGATAGCTTCACGCCTCAGCGCAGCCAATTTCTTTTTTTCTTTTCTTTTTTAACTCGCTCGTACATCTCATAGTCTCAGACTGGCAGCTTATTAAAACTGAGATGTGGCTCTCTGCGAATCTGTCCGTAGGTTGTTGTCTCTGAGCCAGGGTCAGACCTCGCTGTCCAGAGACAGCTGGCTCCGAGCCAAACACATCGAGGCGCTGCGGAGGAGCCGGATGGAGCAGCACAAGTGTGTCAACGGCAACGAGCCGTGATCAGAGGCAAATGACATGACTTGTTTGCTTTTTTCCCCATTTGATATCTAAACAGTTTGTAATAAAGATGTTTTCATTTGCCACATAGTTCAGGTATTCACGTTTTTTTTTTTTTTTTTAAACTGTGCTGAGCTACATATAAGATTTAGATACTGTTGTATGTACACTAACATCGCAGTTTATCATCACACTGAAGCACTGCCTTAAATTCAAAGTCTCTTGTGGGGTTCACACCAGAGGTTAAGCTCTACTAGACAGAAAGGTCTGTTTACAGGAAAAAAAATAATTTCTATCTTCCAAAAAAAAAAAAAAAAAAAAGTAAATAAAGGAACAAGATCTGGATCAGTTTGTCCTGGTGCATTTTTTCTTCCTGGGTTAGTATACTGTGCTGTGAATACATTTGACAGTAAACATGCAGGAATCTTTTAGTCACTTTATTCCAATGAAATATCTGCCTAAACAAGTGTACAGTGCACCCTGTTATCAAGTAACACACCCAAAGAAGGTAAGAATAAATAGGATACTTTTAATATACAATACAATCTCAGTACACTGTGGAAAACGCTGACAGCCAGTTGGTAAGGATATGAACACAGACATCCAGATGAAACCATGTTAACGCAGGAAAAATGTGCTTAAACAGTGCAAATCAAATGCTTGGAGAGCTCCAGCCACAATGGGAGTGGGCAACCACCAGACGATAAATCAAGAGGTGACCGCAAAAGCACTTGGTGTGAAAAAACGGAAGGAAAGACCAAACTTTTAGCCAGCAAATACAGGATTGACTAGAACAGGCGACATTTGCATATAAAAAGCAAGACACCGACACTCTAGCACTGTGGACTCTTTCAGGAATGTGGAGGATTAAGTTTCCTTCTAG
Organism: Haplochromis burtoni; assembly: GCF_018398535.1. NCBI lineage: Eukaryota > Metazoa > Chordata > Actinopteri > Cichliformes > Cichlidae > Haplochromis > Haplochromis burtoni. Next base: position 580,586 of record NW_024582457.1, read on the forward strand.
GCTTGAGAGCTGCCCCAGTGTTTGCAATCCTGAATGAAGTTTTAAAAACACCGCTTACCCTCTGTGTTAAAACCTCACAGCTATTACCTTGAAGCTTTGGCAGCACCACACACACATAAACACACCATCAGCAGCACCTAGAAAAGCAGCCGAGTCTCATTTATAATCAGACAAAATATACAAGTGTCCCGCATCTTATCTGCTGGTGAGCAAGCCGAATGCAGAAAGGAGAAAAAAAAAAAAAACAGGCAAAGGTAACACAAAATATGTGACAGTTTATCTTGGGATATCTCAGCTCAGAGCAAGCCAGATTCATATCACAGTCGGACACCAGCAGGACAGGGCAGCTGTGATTTATTATAATTTCTTCTGGTGTCTATAACAAGATCCTGTGGTAGATTTGTTTTTTTAACAACAAATTAACTTAAAAAAAAAACAAAACATGTAAACTTTGTTACAGTGTACACTTCCATATTATAAATAACTGGGATCTCAAAGGCAAGCGGTCCTAAACACCAGCAGCAACAGGATGCTCCGATTTACAGATTCACTGTAAACCACAAACACAACAAAAAAAAAAAAAATACTAATTCTAAAACCTGCCCATTCCCACAGAGAATGAATGTGCCGTTATCAGTGAGATATCCCAACATAAAAAGCTCCGATGACATGCACCAACCCTGAATATCTTTTATACAGTACACAAAATGTAACATGTAAGACTTAAAAAGGTAGATTTTGCCATAAATACCTGATATACATAATCCCACTTTAGTTCCCTATTAAGGCAAATATGCTTTAAGTTTGGGGAGTGCATAAAGCGTCAGTGTTTCTCGTAACTGCGTGGGTGCAGTTGCATATATACCTACTATATGCAACTCGCCTGTCTTTGTCAAACATGCAGTTTTCAATGTATAACGCAAGCTAAGGATTTAGCTCAAATAAACCCTCATCGTGTAGGTAATTATTATAACCATTACCAGAATAGTTATTTCAATACATAAATCTATCAAAAACAACTCCAACCAGATGTTTTCTGGTTATTCGTGGTTAACAATGACAGTACTGGGCGTTCTTTTCAAAATATAATGCTCATACCTCTTTAAACTTCACCTTAGCATCAATACAAAAAGCCTAAAAGACAGCTCTACACAGAGACAGACAATACTCACTGTACATATCAACAACCAGGATACTCTAAGTTCTTAAATAGTCGTTATTTCTACAGCGGTATATCTTCTAAGTTACACTCGACAACATTGATATTACATAGGATTACTACATAGATTATGCCGTCTGGCTAGTTTCTGACAGCTATACAAAGGGTACTTTTCAACACAGAATAGTCCTTTGGGAATCACAAAAGATATTTGGTTGGTTTCTACGACGACTGTTACAAACTTAAGGGCATTACTAGCTCACAAACGCCATTGAGTAACCAGGATGAGTTTATCCTACAGTACATGATAAAATCAGAGTTGGTCTTTCGACATGCAGCTAACTGCTTACCTGCGTCGTCAAAAATCGGTTGTTACCATTAACCTCACACTCGAGCATTGTGGGTAATTAAATAACTTCGGACTAAGGACAATAACATGTTTACACACGGAAATACTCTGCATACCACTCTCAAAGTATATGAGTTTAAAAGCCTAAATATTTTCTTTGTTCTTGGTTGTTTGTCTCTTGAGCTAGTCATATAGTAGAACTATTTCTGGAGTGACTTAAGTTGGATGGAGCACTAAGACTTTGAAAATTATTACACCCTCCAAGTACTCAAATTTCTATCAATATGCCATATTTTTTTTATTCATCCTAGGTACTGTGCACTACTATGCTGAGACATTTATTCAGCATTCATCTGAGAACTAGTTAATAAACCATAAAAGAGAGGAGCGTCAGTGTGCAAGGTTGCATGGCAAAAGATCTATGATTCAGTGCCCTCGAAAGTAGAGTAACCCATACATATGTGCACGTAAACATAGTAACTACTATGATGGGCTTTGGGGTATTTTTATCAATTCTGTACAAGAGTCATTATTAACATGGGCAAGTTTAACTTAAGAGCACATTTCTTGGCCGAGTAGTGACACCATGTGCAAGCTTTTGCTACTGCTACGTTACGGGAAGTTTATACATGACAAACGACTCCAAAGTGCTGCTACAAGGAAAGCACTAGATCTGAATGATCCTGGTCTGGCACTGTGTAAACATTGCCTTCAACTCGTTCTCTTGGACCTCGTTGACAGCTTCTGGCTCGGGGCTTTTCTGTACCTTTGCAACTGCAAAATTGATGCCCTGAGTGAATCCCGCCTGGGTCATGCTGGCCACCTGGACCATGGAACTCTTGATCTTGGCAAAGGGGGACACCACTCGGCTGCCGTTGCTGTCGGCAGGCGAAGGGCCGAGGCTGCCCTCCACCTGTGAGCAAGCGCTTTTCTGAGAGCCTCCTGAGACTGCAGAGCTAGGCTTCTGGATAGTGAGGAGGCTGGAACTGGAGGTAGAGGATTGGACGTCTAGCTGGGATGGCCTGGGGAGCTGAGGCTCCTCCTGCTCCATCTGCTCTGAGCTTGGCTGCTTGTTTGAGTCTGCTGGGTTCTTTTTATGCACAGGCACTGCAGGGTTGTGGAGTGGAGGTATGGCAGCTTGTGGCAGCTCTCCGAACACCTCAACAGGTTTGGTCTGTGCATCCTGGATGAACTGGTGGCAGTAGGCATCGATGGGAGTACCAAAGTCAATGAGAATGGCTTCTTCAGCCACTGAGGCAGCCCCGGGAGACTTGTCATCACTAATGTGAGTTGAGCTTTCTTGCTTCCCGTCACAGCCCGTGACCCGGATAACAGAGGGTATATTTAGCTCTGCGCTACCGATGGACTGGGAGCGGCTGCCCAGTCTGGGATTTGATGCTACGATGCCGCAGCTGGGCAGCACATAGTCCACATTTTCTAAGGACCCAGAGCACGGGTGCTCCGGGTCTGAATTATAAGAATCTGAATCTGAAGAGTGTCCATAGTTTTCATTACCAATGTCTTTTAGGACTCCCGTGCCAGCGACGTTATCTGATGTCTCCAAGCTGCTGTCCGACTTCCACAGGTTGACATGCATAGTTGGCTTTAGAAAATTGACTTTTACATCAGGCTTAGAGAAGCTGCCCAGCTTACCGAGGGGCTTGAAGGGGCCGATGTTCACATTTGTCTTGGTCTGTTTCACTTTCTGATTTAGAGTGGAGAATTTATTGAGGATAAAACTTTTGCCTTGTGCAAGGCCGGAGCTCCCTTGAACTTGGTCAGCAGGTTTGTTCTGGATCCCCATGATATCCTCGTGAGGTTTACTCTGCCGCCTGGAAAACACACGCAACTTAAGTCACAGCTCTAGCTGCTGTCTAAAAGTTGGCAATGCAGTCTGAATGTTTAACTTCGTTACACTGAAATCACATCAAAGAGAGACCGAGACGAATGCTAATCAGCATAATTTCTACTTACCTCTCCAGCTTCTTTTCAACCACAAGCAGGTCATTCCCTGTAGCCTGCTTAGTTATGCGAAGCATCTCAGCTATGCACTGCAATGTATCTGTGAAATGTCACAGTGTTAAGTCTTAAGCAATATCTGCACAGTTTAAAGTGTAAAACTAACTTTTTCTCATTTTATTTAAAGAATTCAAATAGTCACACACTACCTTTCCCATCATCCTCGGGATTTCGCGTTGCAGCTCGCAGCGTGTGAAAGTATCCGCTAGTTTCCTCGTTCTTGAAGTGCAGCCGCATACAGCAGAACTTTGGCTTCCCGAACAGAGTAGGCTCAGGACCTGCAAAGCGAAGTGCAACTTCTAATATCCGTTTGTAGTGATTTGCTTCCGTTTCATGAATCATAATGAGCGCAGATATTTCTAAAAGGTTACGGAAGAAACTGTTAAGCACACTTTCGAGAAGTGTTGAATGACTCACTGAGTCTACAAGAGCTCTCACTTCTCCTTGGAGTTTAACTTCTTACCAATTTCAATCTTTTCCAAACCCTCTAAAATGAGGCGTTGGTACTGGTTGACTTTATCTGCTTCTTCATCATAGCTACAAGGAAATAAATGTACATATAAGTCAAATATAAGAGTTGGGGGTTTTTTCTTTCGCAAATTTAAGGTTCAACTTACAAGGCAATATAGTATGCTTTATCAGACAGGAGCAGCAGCACATCTTCATCTTTGTTGGTTGCATCAATGAGGCTGGTGGGAGAGAAGAGAACAGTGGGATTAAAAGAGCACGGAAAAGCCTCGATGGAACTATAGTTCAGCTATATCCTGATTATATAAAGCCATTAAGCATCAACGCACAGTCAGAACAGCATTTCGCTCACCTCATGTCACAGTTTATGAGGGCCCAGCCTCCGTGAAACTTCTCATCGTCTAGTAACAGCAGCTGCATGTAGGTCTGCAGGAGGAGGCTGACCTGCTCCTGGGCCCCTCTTTGGCTCTCCTTTTCTTTTTCTTCATGCTCCTTCTCTTTACTGAAGATGGAGTAAAGGTCCTCCGTCACTGGCAGGCCCATCATCAGGTCTGCAGACAGAAGCAAAAGGAGTTTTAACAAATGCAAATTAAGGATTGATTTCAAGACACTATAGGTAGAAACCAATATGAGTAGTTTTTTTGTTTTCAAATACCAATCACTGCTTGTCTGTAGGCATCCCTAAAACGGTTCAGATAGTAGCGATTGGCTGAGTTCACCCCGTCCTTCATGACACCGGCCAGTTTCCTTTCTCCCGTCCTGGTGAAATCCCCCTAAAACAGGACAAAAAGTGTTACCTTTAACTCGTCGCACTGCTTTTTTTATTTAATTATTTGACGACCTGAGTGCAGTGCTAAAAGGTTATGTCCATATTTGTGACATCCCTTTTTGTTTAAATATGGCTTACTTGTGTATTTGCACATTCACAGTTATTGCCCAATATGACAATATGTGAGAAGTACCGTTTCTGTTTTTAACACTTTTTTCTCTCTGTCAAGTCTTCTAAAGAACATTTAGAATACTAGATGCTTCCCTGTGTGTCATTTGGTTCTGAAAAGGTGCTGTTCAGTAAGTTTACAGTAGGAAAACATTACACTGTACTCAGATTTGGGTAGCACTTCTAAGTAGGATTATCCCAGACCTCATACAATTAAGATACCTTGAGAGCTGCTGTGCCAGCATACTGTCTGCTGATGGTGTCACCGTTGTTTGCCCACATGACCTGATAAATCCTGTAACACTTGAGAGGCAGAGGCTGCTCTGGAGGCATCACACCCAATTTCTTCAGCTGCAGGAAGAAAAGCACACATAAAATGCAATCCTTGATATTTATAATGGTTATGACCTTTTTTTTTTAATAATCAGGATTTCTAAAATATAAGTTATCATAAACAAAAAAAATCCAGAAAATCACACCTGTTGCTCCATCACTACCCGGGCAATAGCAGCTTGGACCACATTGGTCCTGTCAAGACAGTCCATACAGTTTACTCTGAAGATGCCCTCCTGCTTGCAGATTACTCCTGCTTGGTCCACCCTGGCAGAGGGACACACAACCAGAATCAAGACACATTCACAGAAATCGCATTTTGACACCAAACCTATCATGCTATAGTGCTCAGGGGGCACGACACTTACCAGGCCCACTTCATGTCAGTGATGATGTCAGAAATAGCATCTGTCAGTATCTGCACATTCTCAAACTTCATGCCGCGGCTGAGAAACAGGATACAAGAACCATACAGGGGAAGTGAATGTACTGTGGTCATATATAGATTGTGAAATTCGTGTAAAAGACGCTCGTGTAAAAAGGGTCTGTCTCACCAGTGCTCGTGAAAGTCGAATGAAACATAAGTGAGGTTAGAGTTGTTGTACAGGAGGACTTGTTTCAGATATGCATCACCAATTATCTTCTCCCGCCCACTTTGATCCACCAAGTTAACGATGACCTAAAGAAGACACCAAAAAGTGCTGTCACTGGATTTTTAAGATTTTTGGGTTCAGTGAAGAGTGAAAAAATATATATTAACTTTATCACATGAAGAAAAAAAAAAAAACTGGGAAACAGGCTTAAGTCTTTAAAAAAAAAGCCAACAGCTGAGCTCATCACAAGCTTAAATAAAAGTACTGCTACACTACTGTAAACACTATCTGAAATAATCCAAGCTACTGACAAGCAATGTCACTGATCATTAGCAGGATGTTCTGTTTTAGTTACAACAGGAAGCGGGTTATGCAAGCACTATGTATAGCTGCAGACACCACAACCCAAAGTAAATAACAGAAAATGCATTTAATAAATAGCCTAAGCGGATATACAAGTATGCACTCTGGTGAGGAACACTCACCTGCTTCTTGTACAGTTTAAGTTGTTCTTCAAAGTGAGCAGCAAAGTAGGTCATAGTCTCCTTCTCTCCTGAAATGTCAGGTGAAAATATGCATTAAAAACTTTTTTATTATTATTGATTCTGGTGAAAGAGTTATTTATGTTGTTTCCAATGCAAAACAAGGAGGCAGTCACAGTTAAAATAATTTACTGATTACAATCTATAATTTATGCAAGAAATAAAAAAATAATAATAATCAGAGCAAGGGCAGAGAAGCTAGGCTACAATTTTTAAGCTACCTCATGAGAAATTGCTACTGGAAAGATTTCTACACAAAGAGTGTCAGAAACCATCAGTTTAGGTCTAAATACAAGATAGAGCTCTACTGACCTTTTTCTATCCGTGGCCGGGGGTTGTAGCGATACCCTGCCTGACTCCAAAAGACAGGCACAGAGCCACGAGTCTGCACAAAGGACAGAGTGTGGCTGTGCACGTGAATCAACTGCTCCGTCTCCACATAGTTAGCTACATGGCCGTCTGTATCCACTCCTCTGCGTTTGTACCGCATCCCTTTGGGGGAGAATAATGCATGTGTATTTATATCCTGGATCATGCTTCACTTGCACACAATAAATCAGCTAGCTACCAGAATGTGCCTTAATTACTTGTTGCAGCCCATGCAACTGGACTGAATCAGAGCATGACTCCCCTAAGGCAAACTCTACCTGCGCGGTGGCGGCTACGTCTGGAGATCAGGGCCACAGTGAAACGAGGATGGATGTCATCAACACAAGTGATCTCCTTTGGTGGGGTGTCAGGGCTGCTCCGCTCTTCATCAGAGGTCTCATTGTAGTTTACCACCAGTTCCTCCACCTGCACAAAGCCCTGGATGATTGGTATCACCCAGAAGTCAACCTCTGGGACCTGGAACGTTCAACAGACATTAAAAAAAGAAAAATAGCCGGACAGATTAAAATTTAGTTTGAGGCCAGGTTGATAAGAAAGTACTTTGCATCCCGCCTTTGAGTATTTTCATGCTGCTTTTGATAACGCCCTGGCATTTATCAGTACATACAAATGCCACATTTAAACAGCATGACCAACTACACTCTTTTAAGCTGACTATTTTACAGAAAATACAATGACTCTGTAAGCAGTTTTCAGGAGAACACAGTGTTTTCATTTAATTCTAATTACTCAGGCCTGAAAATAGAAAAGCAGCACTAAGCAGACGCTCTCTGTATTCCCCAGTAGATGGGTGGGGCGGGTGTTCAATACCTGAAGGTCAATAAGTTCTTGGATCATGTGTTTATTCCAGAAGAAACGGTCATCCACCTTTAACACAGAGTAAAAACACAGTCAGCCACAATAAGGAGTTTGTGTAGTAAGCAGAATAAAGCAGAATAAAAGAGAATAAGCAGAATAAAATAACTTCAATAACTCCAAACCTGCTTCCACAGAGGCATGTCAGACTTATCAGAGTCTCCTTGACGCTGGACACTGTTTGTCAGGTCGTAGGTCATGCTGTAGTAGAAGGAGTCGGAGTCCATGAATATCTTGTACAGCTCATCCAGCAGCCGCCTCTCCAGGCGTTCCTTCTCTTTGTTTTCCTTGACCTGAAAAGCAGGGGAATACTGGATTGGGCAGGTGGAAAGAAAAAGTAAGTCAACAAAAGAAGGAAATCCTAGAAGAACTTCAAAGCCTTCACTAGTTTGAAAGAGAGGAAAGGTAGGGGATCAGTTTCAAGATGATAATCCATGCTTGTGTGTAAAACAAAACAATACCTTTTTCTTGATGGGCACAGCCACATTAGATTTGATCTGACTTAAAGTTTTCATCAGCTTGGACTCATCTGGAGACTGGGCCAGCTTCTCTGGTTTGTCAATGCCAAAGTGATGCTTCTTGCAAAGCTGGAAAAAAAAGAAAAGAGGATGGTCTATCAAATTTCTGCAGCTTTACAAATCAAAACATGATAGTGATATTTAGACCATCAAACACGTTCAATGGGACGAGGACAGAGTTGGAAAAAAAAGTGAATTTGGTATCAGATGTCAGATATTAGATAACCTCTACAAAAACAGCCAAATAGGACACTAGAGTAAACTATAGTAGCAATACTACTACAGGGCTGCTGTAAACAAGCCAACATCTACACTGATGCACACACCAGGATTTCTATGCACAAAGGGAGACACGTGTTCATTCTGCGCTATAAGGGACAAGTGGACAAGATTTAAAAGCCATTGTGCTAACAATCCACCGCCATTATTACTCACTTGGAAATATTCTGTCTCACCATCCACGAAGCTCCCCTGAAAAACTCAAATCTCAGCAATCAACATCCTTTGCGGTCTGCTGCGGTTATTTTATGTCTGCATGTATTTATTTTTTTTTTAAACTAGATATGTGCGGGCAAAAACAAAACTTATCTAAACAACTTCTACACCTCAGTCCATTCTCAGAGCTGAATCATACACTGACTCATAGTGTATTCTTGGATACATTAATACCAATTTAGGATTTTAACTGTTAGAAGTACTGCCCAGGGAACTGAAAGCATGATTAAAACAGAAGTTAAAGAGCAGAATAAACAGCGCATGTGTGCACACCTCCAGCTCGAGCTCCTGAGGCTCTTCGTCAGACAAGGGGATGACGGCGATCTTGGTGATCTTGTAGACTTTGTGGTTTCCAGGTAAGTGGCCGACCAGCGCTTTCTGACGGATTAACACAAGGCCGAGAGGAAGATCTGTCAAGAGGAGGGGAAAAAAAAAAAAAAAAAAGGTGGGGGAGTTGCATCACGGGTGCAAAATTCCTCACATTCTGAAAATGTGTGAAGAAAGCAGCTGCACATCGGTCATTAACGGCAACACAAGAAATCTCTTAAATAATATCGCTTATACTAGAATGTATAAAAACAACAAAAGCACTCGGCATCATACAAATCGGGGCTTGTCATCAATTGAATCATCAGTATTGATTCACTCCTCTTGATTACTACACAGATTTCAAAGCTCTTTCACACATTTCTTTTCACACCTTTACTGGTGAATAAGAAACATCCTGAGCACCGGATGATTTGGCGGCTCAAAAGTCCAAGCACACACAGATGGAAAGCACTGGCGAGAATGCGCCTGCTCTGCGAAGTGTTCAAAGGTCTTCCGTGCTCCACGTACCTGTGTGAAGCTGTATCTTTCCAATGACACCTTCCACCAAACCCAAACACACTGGGTTCCAAGCTAACAGCAGGTCTGTGGCTGAAAGAAAAATACAGAGATGAAACACGACAACAATGCTGTAATACATGCTCTGCAGCATATAAGAAGCCATAAGTAACATTTTTCTGCAGACACAGTTTGTCTGTTTTTTTTGGTCACAGTTTTGCATATGAGTTAATCAAACAAAAGTACAGTAGTCATGACAAAACGACAGTCATAGTTGGCTGGTGCTCTGTTACATGCAGGAACTTGTTTTTTGTTTTTTTAATTAATACTTAGAACACTCTCAAGCCTAGATGATGTGAACGCTGTGTAAAGGTGGTGACAACTCACAGGCAGTAGACTTTCTGTCTCAAACTTGTAAGGTCTCTCACTGTTTGTTCGTGCATATCTATATAAAATGACAGCTATACACTTGCAGGAAAGTCTGCCTGCTTTCATTTTATTGAATAAAATGTGATATGATGCATGAAAAGACAAGCTTTGCCTATTTATTTATTTTTTATTTCCGAACACCAGGTCAAGTATAAGGTCAGCCCAGCAAATAAAACGCAATGTTCTGCATTGGTGAGAGATTACACATCACAGTGGAGGAAATTGGAAAAATGTGAAGGGCGTGGCTAAGGGTGGAGAACATGAACTGTAAGCTGCCCTAAACAATGAGTCTTCCTGTTCCACAAGGCAGACAATTTAATGTGCGGGGGAACCGGCTGGGAGGGCCCCCACAAGAAAGGTCTAGAAAACGGCAAAATTTAAAAAAAAAAAAAAACAACGTAAAAATAAAATAAATAAAAAAACAGTTAAAAAAGTAACAACAACAGCTTCACATAGAAAGTACAATCAGTGAAATACTTAACTATGTGCGAGAGAGTGAAGTGGAAACGCAGTGAGGAGCGGAAACCCTTTTTCCAATTAAATAATGAAACAGTGGTGCAACTAAAAACCTGTTCAGGATGGCTGCACAACCATACTACTTCAACTGCCACAGGGGACAACCTGCACAGCTCTTGTGCTGACTCTCATAAAACTTTTTCTTTCCCTTCTGCTGGGAAAATGTTAATACCACAGGCCTTGGTATTCATTTAACATCAAAGCATGTCCAATAATTAGTCACAGCTGAGCCAGTGTTTCAGTACTCGCTTATGTGACTCAACAGCCAGAACCTGGCAATAACACTCAATATGCTAGCTTTAAATTTTGGTCTTTATACACTTTTATATCGGAATTATATTATAATTTAGCTCTCATTAATCAATCACTTTTCCGGTTTTTTCACCTTCTCGTTGTCTTGTTTTATATCAGATTTGTCTTAAAAAAAATAAATAAATAAAAAGCTGAAGAGTGAGATGCACCTTCCAGTGTGTAACATACAGAGCAAAGTCAGAAGTTTGAAGTCTGTTAGGGGTGTTGGCACTGTCGAAATGAAAGCAAAGAAGCGATCATTTCAAAGCTTGGGATCAATGCTTGAACCATTAAAAATACCGTTTAGCAAGCATCTGTTGTGTTTAACGGAGGCAGGTAAATTAGCTTCGATCTAATAATCATCAAAGGGTTTATTACAGAGATGAATACGCGTCAGACACGAGAGATTAAGGCTGCTGATGTGTTTGAGGTGCACTGGGACAAAACCCAATGAGCACAGTGATGCTGTCAGCTTAAAACAAGCCAGCAAAAACGACGCTTCGTCTTGACTTTAGTGGTAAGTCCAAATGTTAGTGGCACTGTAATGTAATGTTAAATGGCCGGCTGCAGCAGTGAAAAGCGACATCCACATCCAGTACCTACGTACCAGGTCTGACGGTCATCGTCCCGTCTTTTCGGCTGCACCACAGAGCACGGTCCCCGCTCTGAAGAATGTAGTCGTCTTTAGCTTGAAACAACTCCATTTTTGTCTCTTCAGGTTACACAAAAACAAACAACTAGCTGGTCCGACAGCCCGGTCCTGGTCCTTCACGTCTCGACGATTAACCGTCGATAGCCTCGGTTAGCTCGTTTCCCACTGGCTCGCGTGCTACTAGAGCTAGCTACCTAGCGAGCTAGCGGGAGCAGCAGCTGGATGCGTGTCGGATTTGTTTATTCCACTTCTGCGCATATTGATACTCAAACTCGCTCTGTACCGGAGTAGCATCCCTTCCCACGGTCATGCTGGACAGAGTGAAGGCGGCTACACATCAGTGAGTGAGAAACAGCCCCGGGGTGAAGCAGCGGTGAGCCGTTCAAGACGTAATAGGCTGTTTCCTGGTCTAAACAATGACACGTGACATCCGTCATCACCGGTGTGTGCAGGTATTGATCATAACCCCCCCACGTCATACTGTTTACCATATGATTAGTGTAATTGTTAACTAATCTTATATTTACACTTTAAAGGACTAAGAAGCAATAAAAATGTTACCAACACATTTCCCAGGTGTTATTATTTAACCAGCCACCCTATAAGGGCACAATACCACAGCTAAACCAGTACTGGGCTTAAATCTGAATGATAAATGATTTCAAAATTAGGCGGTTATCTGCTTGAATAACCACCAGAGAAATATAATATAATCGTTAAACTCATGTTAGAGGTTAAGCTCATTCATCAGTGAAGGGCGCATTTTAACTGTCCACACCCATCCAGGAAAAAGAGGGCAGAAATGTTCCCAGTCATGATTCACTGTGAGCCTTAGGGAACAGGGAGGGAGCAGCTGACCTCACACTGTGTGATAACTGTTAATCTCACCATGGAAAAGTCTTTAGCAGGAAATAAGGCAGACTTAAGACAGCTGCCTACTAGGCACGGGACACGTTTGCATTGGAAATGGAGGATACACATACTTGTGTTTATTAAAATCAGGCTTGATTTGGTAGCTGGCCAAGTGGACATATACGTATACATATATACATATATACAATTCAATTACCTGGTAATTTTCTTGTCCTTGAGTAAACGATTAACATAAAAACATAAAATAAAAAGGCTCACACTTTGAGAATCTTTGGGAACCCAAGCATCAGTCAAAATTCATGTCAAAGTCATTTTATTTTCAGCCATACCAACGTGAATTTCTTTCATCAAAGCTACTAATAAACCGTGATCAACATTAAGCCACGATCTATAATTTCTGGTTAAGAGTGTTAGGCAGATGGCTTACAGTCTTGTTAGAGTAATAAATTACTACACAAACAGTGTGATCATAAAACTGACAGACTATAGTGTTTTGGGGGGTATTTTATCGCTGTTGGCATCTTTAAGGCTTTTAGGGCCATTTGTGTGTGTGTGTGTGCGTTAGTGTTATTACAGATTGTGGCTTTGGTAGTTATACAAGGACATTCTGACAATCTCTTAACTGCATCTCCTATTTAGCACCAAGTGCTGATTGTCTCACATCTCAAGTAAGATACAAATCTCACCCTCCATTTATTATTACACATTCATTAATGTACCAAAATACTTCATATAATGATATAAATACTAATATCATGATTTGAAATAACGAGAAAACCAATTCACATACAAACACTCAAACACATCAATCAAAACTCCTTTAACTGATATACTTAAAACGAAGTGCTGCTGATTTTCAGCATGATACAATTCAATGATGGCAAAGTGCAAAGACAGCAGAATCAGTAATGCACCAAAAAGCAGCTTCTAATAAACATATTCACTGTGTTCTGTGACAAAGCAGCTCCAACATGGCCATGTGGCGATAAAGGGGGAGAAATGCTTTCCTTGTTGACTCAGTTTAGCAGAGTTCTGCTTTAAAGCCCCGACGTTTGCACTTGTGTACAAACACGTGTACCAACTGGATTGTGAAAAGCTTCATATGATATTCGATCAGACAAAAGGCAATTACACATGACATTTCTTAAGAAAATACTTATGCTTCTCTTCCATTTATTGAAAAAAGGCCTCTTATTTAACCCTTGCCTGGTATTTGTTGTCAACCAATAATCATGACGGCCGTCTTATTATAAAGACATCGGCACAACATAGAAGGCAACAACATTGGCTTGAAAAAACATGATTGCACTGAGCTACCATCAATTATGTGCTGAATGGCTGGACATACCAACACTGTTAATCAATGCATGCAACTTCCACAAATGCTGTAGGTAGAGGAGGAGGAGAGTTAGTCAGAGCAGACTTATCCACTATCAAATATACAGCAGGTAATCCCTCTTGACTCTTTTTATGAAGTGTGCAGTCATTGCGATGTCTCCTTTGTCATCTCAATGTTCTCCTTCATGCTGGGCTCTCCTTTCTGTCCCTCCATCACAGTCTCCTCCAGTTGCTCTAGTTCTTCCAGTATGGTCTGGACGCGACGGACTCCGTCTCGTCTCGCTTGCCGTACGTCTGAACGGCCCTCCGGGTCGACAGAGTCCAGCGCTAAGAGCTCTTTGGTGAGCAGCTCCTCCAGTAACAAGTATTTCTTATCATTCTTCTTCCCATCAAAGCACTTCACCTCCTGCTCCAGTTTAGCGACTCTTTCCACTATCTGCTGTACCTTAGCTAATCCTGGGTGGATGGGACCCTGAGCAGCTTGTCCAGCCTCTACTTTTCCAGGTGGGACCTCTGGAGGAAAAGATTTCGTGTCCTGGGGCTCTGGTTTTGGAGGTATTTGAACTGTGATGTCTGAACTGTGGTGTTGTGGTTGTTCAGGTTGCTGAGGCTGTGGAGACGTTTGAGGTGGTGCCTGCTGAAACTGCTGTGGCTGCTGGAACTGTTGAGGTTGCTGAGGTGGAGGCTGCTGGAAGTGTTGAGGCTGCTGAGGTGGAGGCTGCTGGAAGTGTTGAGGTTGTTGAGGCTTTTGGACATCGGCTTCTGTGTGCATCGGCTGGGGGATCTGCGTGTTCTCGGGTTTCTGCTGCATGCTTTGTTGTTCCTGCTCCATTTTCTGTGGCGGCTCTCTCGTGAGGATATGCTGCTGAACCTTAGAAGTCAAAAACAATTTATTGGAATCTGTCAAAATCTAGGCCACAGTGTGCTAACAGGGAAATCAAAGCTTTATATATATCTGAAGAAAACAAAAAACAACAACACGCCAAGTGAATACACAGAAAAAGTAAAATTACCTGTGGCCTTTCTCCCATCACTTGTGATATAACAGGTGACTGGCTTCTGATGTGAGGAGGGAGATGAATGGAGGCAGTATCGCGGTGCTGAGGAAACAGAGTTGGCGAAGCCTGTTCCCGGGGGGGCTGCATTGCAGCAGAGTAGCCGGGCCATTCATCTGTCTGAAGACGATGGAAGGGCTGCTGATGTTCTGGGTAAGGGATGCGCTGAGAGTAAACTGAGGGATTTAATTGAACCTGTGTCTGTCCCCCTCCACCCTCATGAATCACTGGTATAGGGATATAACCAGACTGGAGACCGGTGCTGCTGGGACGTGAAGGTTGGTGATGCGTAACAGTATAAGCCTTAAAAATAAATGACCAAATTAAAACAGTCAAAATTCAGTAGTTGTTTGAAAATTGGAACATTTCTGCCTACTGTAAACATTATACTCCATCTGGTGGCACATTTAAACTCAATTCCCACCTCTGGTGTCTGTGAGACAGGCGAGCTGGTCTTTCCAGGCTCAGAGGAGGAGCTGTCTGACGGGCCATGTAAAGGCGATCTAGGCCTGCAGTGGAGAACCGGCGTTGGGGAAGGTGTCCGCCCGTCTGTCCGGATGTTCTGTGCAATGCTCGGCTGGATGTAGGAATAACACGGGTGCTGCTGCTGCTGCCTCAGTTCTGCGCCTTCATGAAAGACTGGGATGGGAACATAACCTGGGCGAAGAATGGGGTGCTTCATCTCCCTCACAAAGGTCTTCTGTGTCTCCTGAGGACTTAGTTCTGGCTGTATGTTGGGTCCATTTGCTGACACTTCTCGAACCTGAAACATAGCAATATAGCAATTTATATAACCTTGTACTCAGATGAATTACAGTTGCTATTGTAGTTTATTGCAAATTTTAGGCATCGGTTGATTACAAAATGTGCTTTAATATATTTTTACCCAACTTATTCTTGCTCATGGGTGTGTAACAGAAGCAACATTACTTTTATATATGTTAAATATTCAGCTATAAGCTCGTCCATATAAAGAGTTACATTTAAGTCCACATACAACAGGACATTTTACGATGTCCCACTAAATGTTTTTTTCAAACTATTAAGGAATTTTAAAAAGGAAAGTGTTTTCCGTCCTGAGGTAACTGCAGAGGTTACAGTTTAAAATGTCACAATTTCGCAGAGGGATGCCAAAAGTATCACCTCATTGAATCTTTGATATGTGAACCCACAGGCTCTGGTGCGTTTCCCGTCAGACAGCTTGCTGTTTCCGTGATGAATATTATTGTTGATTGTTTCACAATCAGAGTAACATAACCTGGATGAATGTCCTGACTTATCCAACAACAACAGTTAGCACATCCTTGGATCTAATAATATCAGCCAAACATTAGGATTTTTACAGAGAGAGGAAATGTGGTTTGTTTTGATTGAAAAAAAAAAGAGTAAATATATGAGTTCTTTCCACATAGCACAGTAAATTCTTTCTTGAGCAACATTTATTCATCAAATCATATACAATCCCAGGATACATTTGTATGCATACAAAAGTAAAATGTAATTAAAAGAAGGAGCTGGGTACTGCAGTGTGACTAGTAAATAAATGCTTTAAATGTCCATTTTCTACTGCAGAAAGGCGCTTGTTTTCTATTAGTATTACTTTAGAATAGACACCTGCAGGTGACAGCTATGGATGGGTACAAGCAACAGGTCTGCCAGTTCAGCACTCAGTTAATGGCATAACTGAAAAGTGACAAAAGTTGTACCAGCTGCCCGAAACACACCCAAAGTAAACACCTACAAAGCAAACACTGCATTTATCTGTAAATCAGTGGCATTCTTCCAGTAGGACTAAAGTAATGAAATAGCCGTGAACGACCCTTTGCCCTCTGCCACTATGGGACACTCCACGCTGCCAGCACCATTGCACCAATTTTATCCCCCAACAGCTGTGTCTTTCTAGCAGATTCCTCTGGACGCTAACTTTGGACAACAGCGTCTCTCTCTCTGAGACGAAAGATTACCAGCTGGCAGGCTGTGAAGCTCACTTCAGCCCACGGGTTTTCTCTGCAGACCTGTGCGCTTTCACAACACGGTTTTTAATACAGCTGAATGCGATACGCGGGGGGCAGCCAGCGCCCGGCTACAGCCGTACACAACCGAAGCAAGTGGACCAGCCTCGATCCTTGTAAGGGAAAAAGTTTAATATGAGCAGGACGTCGCAGCAGTGTTTTCCACCGTGAAAGAAACACATTAAAATACCGGGGAGCTCATCATGGGTAGCCTTTTGCATGCTGCAGAGTGAGTCATCGAGTAATAATAGTGTTAGATCATGACTCGGGAACATATCAGAGTTGATCACCCGTTATAATGGGCTTATGAGCTGTCCGTGAGGGGGAGGCAACGGTGCCAAACAGGGCCTACGGTCAACAAGACTAATATATAACAGTGATGTAGCGCAAAGGCTTCTGCCGCTTTAACAACGCAACAAACCAAAACATGCACCACAACCGACGCACGTCGACAGAAAAAAAATAGCGGCGACACTGCCGTTAGCCGTTACCGTTAACTAACCAACTTTATCCCGCCGCTCTTTTACCTTTTTCGTGTCGTGTCTCGGGTCATTCCAGGTTGTGGTGCGGTTGTTGTGGTCCACGAAGAAGGGCCATCCAGTCTGAGGGTCAATTTTTACTTCCCAACCGAGGGGGAGAGGGTCGTTGTCATTACTCGCCATGGTCAGCATCGGTGACTGTGTCTTCATGCCGTTCATATTGCTGGCTGTCGAGTACTGAGACATTTTATACGGGCGACGGACGCTTTAAAGATTCCTTCAAGTGACGTGGAAAAGTGGGCTGGAAGTTTCTCGAAATAGCAGGGTTAATGTTGGGGGCGGACAGCGCTGGATACAGTGGCATGGGTTCCCAGATTTTTTATGTCGCAGGCAGACCCCCCTCACATAGGCACAGAGTAAACCCTCGGTATTTTTTTTTTTTTGCCCAACCCAACAAGCAAACCTTTTTTTCCATCTTTGCTGTAGCTAAATCACAGTGTCCTGTCTGGGCAGAGAAGAAATCACCCTTATGTGTACAGTGGGCACTGTGGACCTTCCTCAGTTTCCCTTGCCCCTGGACCATTTTCCAAGACAAGGGAATCCCAAAGTGTTTGCTTAAAAAGATGTTCTCCAAATAGATGTACTCAGACTCCCACGTGATAAATGCTGTCCAAGGGAACTCAGTCTGGGTTTGCATTGATTTGGTGCACAATTATGTAACTGGTGGTGTGATAAGTGTGGGCACAGTGACACGTCTAATGACTGATCTTTCTTAATCAAAGGACTACTCCAATTGTGCCCTGTACTACAAGGAAAACACCAGTGCAGCAAACCTTTGATTTCGTGGGATTAACAGTGTCACAAAGGTTCGACACATGGATTTTTAAAAGTGTTTGATATTTTGGACATTGCAGGCAACGCCATCTAATATTTGCATTTTGGCACTCCAGAAAATACACACGTGATTGACAGTAATAAAATATGTGTATTAAGTAGCTTATGGGAGCAATTCGTTTTAATTGGATATCTGCCTGCAAGGAGGGGAAGCCAACTTTAATTGTTGCAAGCCTGTCAATTATATCACCGTTAATTACCCATCGCCACGCTTTTCTTAATCCACCTCAGACGGTTTCTTATGGCTGTAAAAATATCACGGTTGCGCAACACAAATTAGAGCCAGTAACATTAAAGAGTGAGAGTAACTAAAGTCTTTTTTTAATGGAAAATTACTAGTAGACTTAAGAATGACAGGGGATAATTTTTTACGCATTTGTCCTTTAATAAAAGTCCTTCAAAATAAAAGCGCCCACCATGCGCCAAGTTTAAACCACAAGGAAAAAATAAAAATGAGGGGGGAAAGAAAAAAGAACACAATGTCTTTGGATAGTATAAAAAAGTACAATTCTTTGGTACTGTACACCCAGGGTTATCACAACAGTTCAGGCAATGAACACAACAATCTTGTTATTCAACTTTTTTTTTAACATATACGTTGACATATAATTTCTATCCCCCACTCCACAACCACTGCCTTGTTGTGACTAAATATTTAAAAGAGTTTGTTAAAAAAGCGTGAATGTACAAGTCAAACGGGAAATTTCTTCACAGTGACATCTGAGCTCAGATTCGAGAAACCTCCTGGTGGTTCGCGCCACTGCCTTGAGCCGTCAAATCTCGGCATTGAAAACAAGCGTACCTTTGCTTTGCACTTCAAAATAAGAGTTTCGTATGCAGCTTCCTTTGCCAAAATGAATAAAATAAGTACACATTAGGTTTGCTCTTTTGGCTTTTTACAGTTAATTTAAAAAACTGTATCATTCAGAAGTAACGGTCTTTAAGAAATTTTCATTTTTTTTTACAATTAAGAACATAAAAAAAACCCTTTTATTACTTCAACCTAATGTGACGGGTCTCTTCCTGCACACGCACGTACGTACTCTGGACTCTCACAGTGTGACGTATGCCCTGGCGCCCGGTTAGCTAGCTTCTAAGCTAGTTAGCTAGTTACGGTTTCTAATTGCCGGTTAATACCAGCTAGAACTAGCTAGTAAGTGGCGTTTTCTTCCCTGGTTACTCTCAGCATCGACTATGGACGACGAAACCCACCCCAGAACCCTGTAAGTAGTTTTTCGTGTCCAGCAGTAACGTTGCGTGTCATTAGTTTCGCTATCGTCGGTATTCGGTGGCTAAATTAGCTACCCGTTGTTTTCACAAACAACTGGACGACATAAACATTTAGCGTTTATGATCCACTACTGTCAGGTTAATTGACATAAGAGTTAATTAATAAGTATATGTGAGTTATATATAAGTGTTAACAACTGTCTGTTAGATGTTACTAACATCGTTAAAAAACAGACTACTGTAAGGAACTTCACTTCAAAAACTCATAATCCCCAATGATACTGTAATACCAGAAACGAAGTACCCGTGGTTCACTTTTTCGAAGTAAATATAGCTGTAGCTTGTTTCCAGGAGTAAGTGGACTTCTTTTTATTTTTCCTCCTCTAGGTATGTGGGAAACCTCTCCAGGGATGTAACAGAAATTCTGATCCTGCAACTCTTCACCCAGATAGGACCATGCAAAAGCTGTAAAATGATCACAGAGGTAAGCAGCGAAGGTTGCTGGGTTATCTTGTTTTCTACGTTGTTGTCGTGTCCTAATGTTAACTGAAAAGTTAACGGCAAAGATAGCCTTCACTGTTGAGAAACCTGAAGACAATAAAAACATTTTCACTGAGTTGTAGTTTTAGTTGAGCCACACTGTTAATCTGTTGTGTCTGATCTTATCCTTACAGCACACGAGCAATGATCCCTATTGCTTTGTGGAGTTCTTTGAACACAGAGATGCTGCTGCAGCCCTTGCAGCCATGAATGGGAGGAAGATATTAGGAAAGGTAGGACATAGTTGCTCTAAAAGATTATATGCAAAGTTATTAAGTTTATTTGTTGTGTTAATGCTTCTCATCCTTAAATATCATACAACATTGTTTTCCTGATTCTTCTTCACAGTTTTAAGTGCTCTCTGTGAATTCTGTTTTCAGGAGGTTAAAGTAAACTGGGCCACTACTCCAAGTAGCCAGAAGAAAGACACATCCAGTGAGTGATCACCTATTGATTCCCCTACACCACCACGCACACAAACGCACGTACACTCTGCTAGAATCAGAGTCTACTGGGGATTGGCAAATAGTTTGTTTACTATGTCCGTGTTTTCTTTTGTACTAGATCACTTCCATGTTTTTGTGGGTGATTTGAATCCAGAGATTACTACTGAGGATGTCAGGGTTGCGTTTGCACCATTTGGGAAAATATCGTAAGTTTTTACGTGTGTGTGTGAGTGGGAGAGTGTTTGTGTGTGTATTTTTTTTCTACTTGTCTTATGTGTAATAGAATATGTTTCAGTGCAACCACTGATATTTTTTTTTCTTCCTCCCAGTCGGTTGAGAAACAGGTTTTATAGGTTGTAAAGGTGAAACAGAAAGTTGCATTACACAATGAGGCCTGCATTTCTGACACAATCTTTTTGGATGAAAGACAATTATATGTTTGATTGTCAAGGACTGCAAATTGGCGCTTTGTGCACACCTTTTGGAGAGAAAAACGAACCAGACAACATAATGAATGTGTAACAGGAAAGGATTAACACTAGAATAGAATAGAATAGCATAGAATAGCCCTTTATTGTCACAAAGAGTATTGCTTACATTGAGTAGAAAAGGCCCCACATTGATGCATGTAAACATACTTAAACATGGAGTAACTTATACCTTTAGAATCATGTCGTTGTTGTTTTTAGATATAGAGTGGCGACACATTTGCATTGACAGTGTGGTCGGTCTATTATTTCTTTATTTTTATGACTGAACTGTCAGTTTTTTATGCATATGTAGGGTGTGGTAAGTAATCTGTACAGTATGTTAGCAAAATGTAAGCTGTGTATATGTACCTGAACAGCTTTTAGTTTTGAGTCTCAGTGAAGTAATAGCACTTTGGTTATTTTACAGAAATGCTCATAGGATTGGACAGGAGCTTGAAGGCTAACAGCAAGGAACTGTTCACTCTGGAGACTCAGATGTAGTTTTTTTCTCTATTTATTCCATTCTTTCCATATGTCTTTATTTGTAGATGCCATGTATTAACATGACCTAGCTTAGATTAACAAATTCCAGTACAAAATGTCTTCCTCTAAATCTGTGTTTTGTCTTATTTTTGATTTGCATAGTGTTGTTTGTAGTGCCATGATCCTCTTCCAAAAATTCTGAAAATGTCAATTTCTTAAAATTTGCAGCTCCCCAAACTCCATACTCCATATTGGTGGTAAAGAATTGACCAGGAAAAATAAAGAAATCTGTTAACAGGCCATGTATGCCGTTTAATTCCTTTTTTCTCTTTTTGATATTTTCTATTTATCTCTGTCTGTAGTAAGAGTACAAACAGCAGCTTATGAGAATGCATGGTAATCCATAGCCATTTGCTTTGTGATTTTTAAATCTGTAGCCTACTGTTGTGAGGACTGAGCAAACAGTGGTGCTCTAGTGGTAAAGATCCATTAATACATCAGAAATGATTTAAAGACAGTACTGTAGGCTGCATGTATTTGTACTTGTTTTGCAAGTGTTGCTTTGAAGTTATATTACGAGTCAGTACAAGGTCATGATAGCTAATTTAGCTTAATGTAGGGCAGAGTAGAGGATTCACAGTTCATTGTGTTTTGCGTGGTTCCTTTTTTTTGTTTTAGTGTAGAAGATTTAAACTTCAAAGTGCGCTGAAGTTGTTCTCATTTCTCCTTCCAGGGATGCCCGAGTTGTGAAGGACATGACGACAGGCAAATCAAAGGGGTATGGATTTGTGTCCTTCTACAACAAACTGGTAAGGCTCCAGTGCGAGAACACAGACTGAAGGTTATTTCTATTTTCTGTTTCTTATCCTACTTGAATACATTCAAAACTCAATTATTAATAGTTAGTCTTATCACAACTACAAGCATCTAGCATTACTAGTTTCCTATTTTAATCACCAGTTTCACTTACTATTTTAAAATTAAAAAGAGTCATGCATGGCCACAAATGAGTTTTATAAATCTATCAAATCCATGAGTAATCGTTTGGCTTGGGTTTGCAGGATGCAGAGAATGCCATTATTAACATGTCGGGACAGTGGCTCGGAGGGCGCCAAATCAGGACTAACTGGGCTACGCGTAAACCTCCAGCTCCTAAGAGCACTCAGGACAGTGAGTATTGTCACATATCCAGTTTCGGCAGGTGCTATAATTACAAACTAACTGGGCACTTCAATAGGTATACCTTGCTAGTATTGGGTTGGACCCCCTTTTCCCCTCTGCCCAAGCATCAACAAAGTGCCTGAAGGATTTTAGTCCATATTGATGTGATAGCATCACATGTTTGCTGCAGATTTGTTAGCTTGAATCCATGATGTGAATCTCCCGTTCTACCACATAAGATATGATAAGCTTTGTTGTTCTAATTCAGGAGGGTTCCATACATAAGAGGATTATGGCCACTGGGGGGGGAAAAAAAAGAAGTGAGCACGTCTTTTTTCTGCCTTCTTTTCCAGAATTCTGAGAAAAAAGTCAGAATTCGGAAAAAAAAGAAGACGTGCCCACTTCTTTTTGGCCCCAATCCTCTTCCGTAGATTCATGCATTCATGTTTTTCACACCAAATTCTGACCGTACCGTCTGAATGCTGCTGCAGATATTGAGATTAATCAGATCGGGAAACGGTCCAATCTTCTGTTTTCTGGTTTTTGGTGTATTGTAGCTGTGTGAATTGTAGCTGACAGGAATGTCATCCGATGCTGATGTAGCCCATCTAGTTGAAGGTGGTGCGTTCACAGACGCTCTTCTGCAAACCTTGATTACAATGAGTAGTTAAATGAGTTACTGTTGCACTTTTGCTCAGACAAATGACACTCATTGGATATTTTAGGGTTTTTTTAGACTTATCTCTGTAAACACTCGAGATGGCTTTGGGAAAATTCCAGTAGATGGAAACTCAGACCAGCTTGTCTGGGACAAACAAACATGCCATGTTCAAAGTCACATAAATATATTTTATTCCCCATTCTGATGCTTGGTTTACTCAAATGCATTGAGTAGCTACCATGTGATTGACTGATTAGATATTTGCATTATCAAGCAGTTGAACAGGTGTACCTAATAAAGCAGACAAAGAGTCTGTTATCAATGCATTTTGATATTGTATTTAAATATAGAAGAAACTCTCTTAAGAATAAATTCTCTTAATTTCCTTGACTTTTATCTTCACTTTCACCTTTTCATGAGTCACATTTGGGTGTAGTTTGATTTAAAAAAAAAAATAGCAGTGCTTTTATGGGCATAAATTGCAGATTTGATTTGGATTTTATTATCAGCATGAACTAAATGTGTAAATTATAATCATCTATTTAAAAATAATCTGTTTTTATTTCAGATGGTTCAAAGCAGCTGAGGTTTGATGACGTAGTGAATCAATCCAGTCCACAGAACTGCACTGTGTACTGTGGAGGGATCCAATCAGGGCTATCAGGCAAGTGTCACATTCTATAGATGCCATTGTTGCACCCTCTAGTCACTTTGTAATAATAACTTTTTAAGTTGCCTCCAATGAACTAACCTTGTAAACCCTTTTTTTGAACTCTTGTTTATCTTATCCAGAACATCTAATGCGACAGACCTTCTCACCATTCGGTCAGATAATGGAAGTCCGGGTTTTCCCAGAGAAAGGATATTCTTTCATCAGGTAATACTTGATTCTGTTGCAGCATTTGGCCTCTAGGTGTCAATACAAGCACACTGCATGAGTCAGAGACCATTTATACCTTATTCAATGTCAGCGATAGTTGCTGTTATGTTTATTCAGCGTTCCTGCTTGTAGAACTCTGGATAAGAGAGAAAAATATCTCCACGTTGTTGTCCCTATGCAGTTTTCCAAAGCATTTCTAAAGTTTTTTAGTTTCGATGTGCATGTGATGTTATTAAAGGAAGTTATTTAACATGCTGGTAAACATGTCCCTGTCTTAATGTTAAGTATAGGGCTTAAATTATTTATTTTCATTTTAAACTCCATCCAAGCTTAGCAGGAAACTTGGTTCTTTTTGTAATATGATATCAAATATGGTCTCAGCAGTATGAAAGTGAACTCCCCCTGTGATTTGTCTGGTAGAAAATCTGACTTTCAATCTACTCTTTTGCTTTGAAGGTTTTCCTCCCATGACAGTGCTGCCCATGCCATTGTTTCAGTAAATGGCACAGTCATTGAAGGACACGTAGTGAAGTGCTTCTGGGGCAAAGAATCACCCGACATGGCAAAAAGTCCACAGCAGGTAGAGAGAACGTGTGACATAAGTGGTGTTAAAATGTGCGTTTTATATGTCACAATTGGTAGGAATGAATACACAATAGTCACACTAGAATCAGAATGTAGTTTATTGATGTCTTGCCTTCCAAACCACAAAAACACCCTGAAACTCGTGACTTTGTCCACTCTTAAAATAATCTTGCTTTTAAGCCAGAATATAGAAAAAATGACACAAAAAAAGGAAGAGGAAATTTACTCATCAAAAAGGTTTCTAGTGTCGTATTTTTGTTGTGTTATTTTTGCTGTTGAATAAACAGGTAAGAGATTGTATATTTACTCACATTTCTGTCATCTGATGTCCTTCAGGTTGATTACAGTCAGTGGGGACAGTGGAACCAGGTCTACGGGAATCCGCAGCAGCAGCAGCAGCAGCAGTATGGGCAGTATGTGACCAATGGGTGGCAAATGCCCTCTTACAACATGTATGGCCAGACATGGAACCAGCAAAGTTTTGGAGTAGAGTGAGTTTGACTTTTGATATTTTGTATAACTACACTGTTTCACTTAAACACCACTTATTATATTTTAATAAAGAGAAGAACTGTCTCTTTGATTTGTTTTACAGCACACTTGATATTTTTGTCCATATTTGCACTAACTTTGGTAACTGATATCATTTCAGGCAGTCCCAGTCAACAGCCTGGATGGGAGGCTTTGGATCTCCATCAGCCCAGGCCGCAGCCCCGCCTGGTACAGTCATGTCCAGCCTTGCCAACTTCGGCATGGCTGGCTACCAAACGCAGTAAGAAGGCCCTAACCTCAATGTAATACCAAGGCGACACAGCACTCTTACATTTGGACAGCTGCTGTGGTAAAAGAAGGGCGGGGCCATATTCACAAAGCCTTTCTAGCTAATAGTTGCTCCTACACAATTACAGTATACAACAGAAGGGAGCACACCCCTGTGCAATATTACATAAAGGTCAGGTGATCAGAGCTGTACTGTCCAACAGTAATTGTGTTACTTCTGAGTACAGCAGTATGGTATTTGCTCTCATGCAAAGTTAAAAATGAATGGTAGATATTTCCTTTATAATAAATGTGTTTATATAATATTTGCTTTTCTTCATCAGAGGAAATACCCTTTCAATTCACGCAATAATGCTGTTAGTGATACAGTTTTGAATCTTTTGAAATCTAGGTAATATTGTACAGGTGTGTATTCGCTTTTGGTGTAGAGTGTATGATTTTAATCACAGTCAATTAAACTCAAAACACTTAAAAAAAAAAAAGTTTGTTCCATTATTAGTCCTAATTCTGTTTTAAAAGAGGGGGAAAAAAGTGCTCTTGGGCTTCTCAAGTAAAGCCAAACCAACTGTTTTTGTCTGAGTACGTGTTTAAGGACACACCGTCCTTATGAGTGCTAGACCATGTGAAACATCGAGGATTCATGCCTACAGAGTAGAGATCTTGGCACAGAGACAGAACTTACAATGCCTTTCCTTTCATCACACATTTAACCGGTTGACCAGTGGGCCAACCCATTAACCTCGTAGGACCTGGCGTCCACATATGTGGGCATCACATTTTGGGTTATTTAGACCAAAATACTGAATTTTGCTCTACAAGGGCCTGATATCCACTTACAAGGAAATTATACTGCTACTGTTCTATCAAAATTTTAAACGAATATCCTCATATTTGGCTCTTATTTTTCTTAAAAACAAAAATAAGGTTAAAAAAAATCTGGTAATTCTTTGTTTTTACATTCATCGGGCCCCAATATGTCCAAATATCAAAGAGAAATCAAAATGCATGCCGTGGAAGAGTTCGGGTCTTAGGAGGTTAAAACATCAATTTAGTACAAATTCTTTCATATTTTACAAAACAAAAGGGCCTTAGAGAAAATGTACATGTAACATAGCGCACACTTTTTAAATGCCACTATTATAATTTTTTTTTTAATCCATCAGCTCATGAGGATTAAAAACCGTGAAAACCTCAAACATACCAACATTAATATTTAAAAACCAAACTATGGCAATTTTTTTTTTTTTTTAGGTTGAAAGTTTATTTTCTGGTCATGCTTGTCATTTTAGGGCGTAAAACAAGCCTTCATGCGAGTTCACGATAGATCGAGAAGGTAAATCCTCCATGGATTTGTGCTACACTCCACTGAGCCGCAAGAATGACCCACTCAACATTGGTCTGGACCTTCAGGGAATAAAATATCCAGACTTTTAGTCCTGTTTTAATATTTTAAGTCAAAAATGCTTTGTGAATAGAGGCCCTGGAATGGTAGTTTACCTTTCCATTATATGTGAAGAAACTCTCTGTACAACAACTGTGGCTTTAAAGGAGATTCGGGTGGGAAATGGGATTGTGTACCAAGAAGATTTCACCTACACAGGTCTAAAAGCAAAAAATTATTTTCATGTTTTTTGTTGTTGTAGTTTTTGTTTTTTAAATCCGATTCCCAGACTTCAGTGAATTTTAGCTTACTCCGTACTGCAGCCAAGATGGACTAATTCATAATGTCTCAAAGGAACGGCTGCAGCACCCAGTCTCTGTATATAGAAAGTATTGTAAAAACTGCTTAACCCCCCAAACTTTGTAAAGGTAACAAACCATGCTGTGCTGATTCTGGGGCTGGTTTCCTAGAGGAATGCTGACTCTTAAACATTTTTGTCCGATTCTTCCTCTGTGTTAATGCCATCATTTAAAACCACTTCTTTCCAGTGGCTTTGAATTTTCTGCATAGAGTTGTAGAGTGAATTTTGTACTATAACCAGCCCTAGTTTTATTGCATAATTCAAATATTATGGTTTAATTACCCACTAGCATAAAGAAAAGCTCAAATGTTTTAGGGTCACAAAGAATTATTTTACTTTTATTCTGAAAGCGGAGGGTCTCCTAGGTGCACGTATCACTGTTTTGTTAATGTGGCAGAAACTTCCCCTTACGCATTCTGAGTTTTCGGTTTAAAGAATATTGACACGTCTCGGGTAAATCATAAAACCCACTGAGAAATTACGACAGAAGGATTTCTCACAAACATCCTGCAATTTTGGATTTTATTTGTGTTTGTGCCATTTGTACAGAATATCATACTCCCTGTTTGCTACCTGCTCGTTCTGTAGTGCTAGCCAACAAACCTGATACAGATTTTGTTTGTTTTCATTTGCGCTGGGGTTTTCATTGAATTAAACAGGGTCTTGTTTGTCTAGAGTGTAAATACAAACCTTGATCACAAATCCTCAAAACTTAAACTGATGTAGATACTATAGGTAGAATGTTACAAAGTTAATCTCCATCATTAAATTTAAGCAATATAGTTTGCGAATGAGCCTTAATTGATTTGTTGGTAAATTCTGAATTTGTTATTTAAAGATGCTCCATTTTAAATCTAAATTATCTTCCTTTTAATTTTTCCTCATTTTAAGCTTTGTGCCATTTTCAGGATGTAGCAGGAAGCAGGTGATGTATCAACTTGAACTGCACGCTAATGACATGTAATATATTTGTTGCTTAAACTATTGAATGTAATGACGATTTGCTTTTTTTTTGACCATTATACACATAAATTGAACAACAGAAGTGATGTTTATATAATAATAAAGGATTGAATCGATTTCACATTTAATGGAAAAACTCAACAAAGTCACGTCAAATAAAGAAACCTTTGAACCTTTGAGTGTTCGGTACATTTATTGAGGACTAATAAATGCTGCTGCAGGAAACCATATATTCACTGCCTACCAGACACAATAAATGACAATTATTAAACTTTAGATTAATATAGAAGACAACACGTTTCACACATTTGCTCAAAATCTTTCTGCCCTTTTTAGTGTTTACTGTACTTGGATAATAGACATATTTTTCCATTTTTAACAGGAATAGGTTTGGTATCTGCCAGCATTCACTTTTGACTGCTAGTGTCCTATCAGCAGATAATGATGACATTAGCTATTGTTTGATGTCTCAGTTATGTGTTATGGTTTTTATAATACTTAACACACGTGTTAAACCTCTCGTAAAACAAGAAAATACAAACCTATCAAAACTTGTTTAGAACCAAAAATCATTGAATTCACATTTTTATACCCAAATTTGAACCAACACGCTGGACTAATCAGAAAAAATCAAACATAACATTGAACCACTAAATTAACTAATTTTGCAACTTAATCAAAAACAATGTGTTTTACTACTTTTCTTGTAAAATGGTACATTCATGGAAAATTCACGGACAATAATAATTATATTTTAATATTATTTTGGTGAGTTAACCATCACAAAAACGTAAACATCGTTTTGTTATTACCTGCCCTGGTATTTTAAGACAGCTGTGGTATAAAGCTTACATTTAGTGGTGGTCTAATAAATTTGTTAAACACTGTATATTAAGTTTTATTCATTTTGTATGTTTAAATTGATCTTCCTTTAAAGATGGTGTGAGAGCTGAAAGATTTACTGAAACAAAACTTGAGAAAAGAATTGTTGCAAGATTTCAAACACTGGTGTCATTTCATAGTGAGTGCATCCCAATGTGATGAGTATGATTATTACACCTTGGCATGGTGTTGAAAAATTGAGCCATTTCACTAAACCATATAAACTATAAAATTGGCCAATAGATATTGAGCAAATGTAAGCGAATGTGAACATTCATCAATAGATTAAAGCAAAGTATTCACTTGGAATTTAGTTAATATATGTATTGCCCAGAATTGGATTATATTACACAACTTCTCTATTTAAGTATATTATATTACACAGCACTAATGCATAACATAACATAACATTTTATATATATATACTTAAACTGTGCAGTCAGCTAGTAGACAAAATATTATTTATACAATTTACATATCTGCATGATTTCTGTTCTTTCAATATTGAAATGTCGTATTGTCAGTACTTTATTTAACATGTATATTAGGAAGTTTTTATCCAGCTGTTTTCCTCAGAGGTTAATTACATACATCACTTGCTGGTGGAGCTGTGTACTGCTTGCCTTCGGGATGACATCTCTGGCGTCTGTTGTGCTGTCCTCACTGACCAAAGTCATGACTATCTGAGACAGTTTCATCCTTCTGGATAAGGGCAATTTAAAATTAATTGTTGTGTGTTTGTAAGACTGCAACCAAGAAAGTCTACTCTCATTTTCTAGATACTACAACACACTTGGTAGCTTGAATGTACTCTTCTGGAGCTGTTTAAGATTTCTAACATGTAATCTTGCTGTTTACAAGTGATGTTTGCTCACATCGTTACTGGTCACGGTTTCTTTGCTGTTGCAGCGTCTTTAGCTTTCCCTTGTAATCCCAGTTTCTCCATAATCAGCTCAGTCTGGGACGCAATGCCTGCCACGGAGCTTTCAAGCTGAAGAACCTGTTTGGCCAGACTTCCGGGGCAATAGAAAGGTAATTCAGTTAAATGTATTACTCTGGTTAGGAGAATGAGATAGGTGCATTCGCAGGTTAAGTTTAAAATTTGTCCCACCTCAAGAAATGTTCCCGCTCCACAAAGGTTTGACTGGAATTGCTCTTGTGCTCGTTGGATTTGACAGGAGGCTTCTCGTGTAATTCCATCTGATAGTTCATTCCGAGATTGTTGATTTCGGCACTGAGAGCCTCCTGACGAAAACGCACAAGCATAAGAAACATTTATTTTGTTAATCGGGAATCAAAATAAGAAATGATCAGAAATTTTTTTATAAATATGAACATAGTCATATTTATTTTTTAATGTGCACAAACCCTCTTTTGCTCCAGCTCAGCTTTCATCCACCTCTGTTCGTCTTTATCTAGAATTTTGTTCCCGTCGCGGTCAAACTTGGAGAAGGCTGCGTTTATTTCTTGATCGCCATGTCCCATCCTTCAAAATCATCACAGAAGTGAGGCTCAGGTTTAACAGTAAAATAATCAAGTGTTCCTTTTTGATATTTTGTCACTTACTCTTTAAGAGTTTCTCTGAAGTCCTGAAATTCAAGATCTCCAGATCCAGAGTGTAGAACCTTCTGAACATCTGATATTTTCTCTTTTTTAAGCTTCAGCTTCATAAATGTCTTCATGTAGCTCTGATTTACAAGAAAAGTCTGGTAAAACATCATCCATAAATATGGCTAGTTTTATGCCAATTTCCTTGAATTTGCTTTTACCTGTTTAAAAATGTCAGTAATTTGTAGTTCATCTTTTTCAGAGAGCTCCTGCTTCACCTCTGCATATGTATCATTTATGATGGCCAGGAACATGTTCTGAGGGAAAAATACACAAGATAATGTGACTTCTCGGATCAGATGCTTTTATTATCAGTTATCTCGTGCAGAAGCATGACTTACCAGCAGAACAAAGAAAACAAAAAACACATAAGTGACAAAGTAGATCGGCCCAAGGACTCTGTTAGCGCTGTCGATGGCATCAAAATCAAAGTCTCCAAGAATAATTCGGAACTGTGTGAAGCTGTGGGGTGGACAAAAATTGCAAAGAACTACTAATCAACTGATGCTCGTTACAATTAAAACCCTTCATCCTGCCATTTTTTTCAACACGACTTACATGCACTTTACAAAGGTGCTGAATGTTTGAACCTGCATTCCAAACAGCAAATATCCGAGTTGAGCATAAGCAAAGAACACGATGAAGAACATGATGGCGAATCCGAAGATGTCTTTGGCACATCGGCCCAGCGTGGAGGACAGCTGATTCATGGTCTTACTGAAACTGATGTACTTAAAAATCTACAAGGACGAGAAGAAAGCACACATTCTCTGGAGAGACAACAAAGCAAAATCGCACAAGCAATATGTTGGACTGAAAGGTGTCAGTTCTTTACCTTGATCCATGCGAAAAACAGGTTAACCGCATTCATGTTGTTATACTGGGTTTGCCAGAATGCCAGAAATTCAAAATCTGAATAGATGTTAGGATTTTTCAGCAGATTCCCAAGCAAGCTGTCCACTTTGATGGTCCGAAATACATTGAATATGATGGCAACAATGGCAAGCTGTAAGAAGGTTGTTAGTCTTTAGAAGGCCCTGAAAAATCTGATAAAATGACATGTTTGAACCATCTTTTCTTACCAATATGACAACAATGTCTAGTATGTTCCAGATGCTATTGAAATAGGAGAACTTGTGTATTTTCAGCTCAAGAATCTCCTCCACAATGTAGTAGAAGATGAACACACAGAAGAGCAACTCGCAGCCTAGGATGAAGTAGTCCCAGGTCGTTATGTAGCGAATCAGTTTGACTGTTCGGATCTGGTAGGAAGGGATTGCTCCACCGGTCGCTGGGAATTCAACCACCAACCTGAAGAAGCAGATGACACTTTGGTCAACCACTGGATGGGTATCAGCAGGTGGGTAAAGGTGCAATGGGCAGTAATGCTCCTTACGTGATGACGCAGAACAAGTTGATGTTCGCGTTGTAAGTGGAGAAGTCGATGAAGACTGCTCTGGTTCCTCTGTCCAGCCAAAGGTTGTTCTGTAGCTCAGTCAGTATGTTGGCGCTCTCCTCTTGTGTGCGACTCAGGTCTTGATAGTATCCTGCTCCACTGTAGGTGGCCACCAAGCCCCAGTAAGAGGAACCCTTTATCTCTTTCTCTGTGTGGTAGGTCCAGCTGCAGTGGAAAAACACAAATACTTAGAACATTAAATTGTGCTTCTGCACTTCTTTGTATGTCAGTAAGAAAACAGTGAGTGAATTACGCAGAGCCGTTGATGAGGCCGAAGCTCTGCTCGTCTTCCTTCTGGTTAGTGTAAACAGCGAAACAGCCTTTGATCCCATTTTCGAAGTCACTGTAGACAGTGCAGGAGTTGTTCTTGATCTTGATCTGCCTCATCCTGGGGACACCCAGCAGCATGTTCTCGTAGTAGATGAAAGACGTGTTTCCGCTTTCCAAGGGCTGGTTATTGTACCACGTTGTCCAGTAGAGTCCGTTCAACAGTGGGCCCTGGGCGAACTTTTCATAAAAAGAAAGAGTTTGATTTGTACCTTTCTTTGTGTTCTTAGTGATTTTTACCCCTCAGCCTGAAAGGTTTGGGGTATTGCTGTCACCCTGCAGGCAACGGGGGAAATAGACCGGTAGGCAAGCGTCAGGTGGTGTGGACACCCAACTTTGTAAACCCAATAACTCAAAAATGAGCCGACGTAGGATTTTCAAATTGATACCATAGACTAAAAAAACACATCTACAAAAAATCAAGACAAAAGTTTGGATATGATGTGATAGATGTTGCATAGATTTACATTTTTGAGTTTTATTATTTGTTACCATTTACAAGTAAGGAGAGCAGATGTGTTTAAGTTTGAAACTTACCAGGCAGGATCACTGGAAACCAAGCTTCTTATTTTTAGGCCTAGTAAAACAACTACTCATTTCTTGAAGGGGTTGGAAGGACATATTTTTATATTCCTGCATGTACTAATAAACATATCAGTAACAATTAACAGTATTGCTAAAATCTTAAGCATGTGGAAAAAGATATGAAAGAAGCAGTAACACAAACATCACTGTTTGGTCATTTTAAGTGATGTGGTAATGCAGGGAAGAACATATTGTACTTAAGGAATAATCAGTTTTTATAATTGTTTTTAAGATGTTTCCATTTGAGTTCAGGCACTAATATACATGTTCGGTTAAATGAATCATATAGTTCCTTAAAATTTTGAGAACATCTCAGCTTTGAAGGAAATGAAAAAAAAAATGTTGATGAAAAGAAAGAAACATTTAGTAGCAGAAAAATCACTGCCATGGGAAAAATGAGGAAAACTTACGGTCCAGAAGTCAGCCATGGAGCCAATAGACTGAAACGTAACCCCACTGCTACTGGGTGTATTCACAAACAGGTTCGTCATGGCGTTAGTGTAATAGTAGGCGCTTGAGCTGGTCATCCCATATGTCACTGAAAGACAACGTAATCACATCGTTAATGCCTGGTCATTGGTTCCTATCTGGCTTTGGTCAGGCTCAGCTCTGAACGTTGCTCCATTCAGTTTTCTGAGATAAGACTCGAATGCTGACACGCAAACCTGCATTGAAGACTTGTTGTTTGGCTTCTTTTTTTTTTTGCTTTGTTTTTACATCGCTTTAGCTATCAAACAGATCCAGACGAGAGGCCGTAATTTGTTTGAAGAGGGAGCACGCTGTC
Source organism: Haplochromis burtoni (assembly GCF_018398535.1). Taxonomy (NCBI): domain Eukaryota; kingdom Metazoa; phylum Chordata; class Actinopteri; order Cichliformes; family Cichlidae; genus Haplochromis; species Haplochromis burtoni. Next base: position 614,191 of record NW_024582457.1, read on the forward strand.
CTGACGCAAATGGCCTCATCAAACAGTGTAAATCTAACCCAGACAAAGGATGACGCTAAAAGCTCTTATCGCTAAAAGGCACATCCCTTTCAATCCTAGCTGGACAATGGCTTTTGGGAAAGAAAAATGGGAAGGCTATTTTGTAGAAGCCATTAAAGCAACGGGGATACTTTTAATGTTAAATCAACAGTCCAGAGTGCCCTAACAGCCTGTCAAACAGTGAGCACTTTAAAGTGATCAGTAATGCAAATACAGTGTTTGAAAGTAGACTTAGATGTATTTGGATGTGTATCCCATATTTCAATGACAACATTATGCAAATTAAATACAGGATATTTTTTGGTAAGTAAAAATGTGTCTGAATAACTTCTTTTTGTAAATGTAGGAAAACATCATAAGATTAAGCGTGGACAGGAAGTTATTGACCAGAGTGTTGAACATTAAGCATTCATTAAGCATATTGAACATTCAGTCAAAACTTTTGAGATCAGTGACGAGCAGAAATGTTGATGTGGAGTACTCACGGAGGCATATGTCCACCAGGAAAAAGACATAGACCAGCAGCTCCCGCAGCGTGGTTCGGATGAACTGCTCTCTGTTGTCAGAGGTGTTTTCAGTCAGCGTTGTCCCCCACAGTGCTACGGAAAATAGAAGTTTAAATCATCAATATGTAATTACATGACACAAGCTTTTTTTTTTGTTTTTTTGCTGGTCTGTCAAGCAGAAGTGTACCAGGCTTCGACTGGTTTTACTCGTACTTGTTACACTGCTCATACAGCTGAGATTCGAAGAAGAAATGTCAACATGAGGTAGATTCAAATGTGTTCTTGCCTTTGATAAAACAGCAGCAGCCTCTTCGTTTCTTCAGACTTTGGTCTTTGGTTGGTGGGTCCTCTGGGAGCGCTATCGGGGTATCCAGGTTGTACAGGCTATTCATGTTCCTCTCGAAGTGGGGTTTGGGGTTGAAGACAGTGGTGACCCGGGGGAAGGGTGGAGGGGAGCTACAGTAGCCCTGGTTCACCCAGCCCCCATTACCTACTTTGTCCAACTCAAAGTCCACTTGCCCAGTCAGGTGGCTCTCAGCCCGATTGTTCAGGGTCTTCATGGTGCAAGACGCGTGTGTTTCTCTGTGTGGAACTTCTGGTGTTTCGATTAAAGAGGAAAGTGAAGCTGAGCAGTGTCGGCAGCTTTTGAACACCTGCTGGAGAGGTGGATGACATCAGCTGTGTTGAGGGAGGAGCTGCTGGTCTACTGTTGTAGTCTTGAGATTGAGACCCTTTGAAACACATTGACGTAACAGCACAGTAGGTGTTCTGCTAACACACAGCATTGACGTACTGGTTTCTATAGTGTTTGGATATATATATATATATAATGCAGAACAATAACTAACATTGTTTGGTTTTCCATTTGATTCAATTAGAAAACAAGAAGCACTCAGAGAGCGCAAACCTCCACCAAGTTAGCTCACTCTCTGGGCATATCATAACTCCTTACTTTGGGGTGGTGGACGGATGTTTAGTTTGACTATGTAAACATTATGTAGGGGTAGTTAATGGACAACAGGTATTGATTTGTGAATAAGTCAAGATCATTATATAATATTATACCACAGTATATTTCAGATTAACTAGGCAGCTCATTCTCTCTCTAAAGGCAGATATGAAATGGAAAAGTGAGGTCAGAGGTCAAATGTGAGATGATGCAATGCAAACTATAATGTGATATTTAGAATACATATATACTGGTATCATAAATGTTGCCAATACAAACAAAGGCAATAGAACCTTAGAAACATTTGAAAGATATTATATGAAACTGTATTTGACCCTAAGGAAGAGGTCAGAGGTCTAATGTTGCAATGGCAATAAGAAACATAGTTTCCACTATCTCTAGCATTATCATGACTTTGATCTATTTCAATTTGTTGACCTTGAACAAGAGGTCAGAGGTCAAATCTGAAATCTTTATACAGTAAATTCTACATGTTGACAGTACACACCATACTTGTAAGAATCCTAGTTTATAAGTTATAAGGCTTTTTGTCCATTTTTGACCAATAAATCATTAAGCTGACTTTGAAGCCCTTGGTGGGTGTAAGCTAAATTTTAATGGACTGTTACCATGACCTCACTCTACACCCCCACAAACTTTCATCAGAATTCATTCAAACCTTTTCGAGCTATCGTGTTTACAGAAACAACAACGTGCTCGCTACCAAAACATGTCCTTGGCGGAGGTGACAAAATAAGAGTAGCTTTCCCATCACTCGCATCCTTCGAAATGACATAAAGGACTTTGGTAAATGATAAACTTCATTCTTTTGTAGGAATCTCTACACAGTCCTGCGTGTTAATTTGCTGGAAATGTCCTATTAAAGAAAAAACACGCAGCCATGAGCTGAATAAGGCTGAATAATTCAGCAGTTGAAAGACAGTTTACTTCCATGCTGAGCACATTGTTGTCACTATCGATTAATTGCATGTCAAGTATATTCTCTGTTACCAACTGTTCACCACTTGTGGCTGAATTAATGAGTCTAATTGGAGCTTCACTTACAGCCTCTGAATAGTTTCCATTATGCACTTTTAGCTCTTCCATTTATTAATTTTTGCATCATCTCCTAGTGCTATAACAAGCCTCTCGCAGCACCAGCCACTTGTATTATAGTCTTAAGCACTTAAATCCAAACACAGCTACACAAAAGAACAGCAGGGTAATCAGATGAGTTTAATGCGTTAGTGTTTGGACATTACAGCTAAAGCACTGCTGTAGATGTCTTCATCTTAACGCGGATAGAGTTTGGGGCCAGCTATGGGCGTTCATGCTTCATTGGCTCTGAACAGAGCGATTACGCACACCCACTGCCACACAATAGAGTTTAATTTCTGCTCCCCTGCTGAAGCGGTGGTAGAATCTGGCACGCAGGCTTCCTTAATCTGCTGCGGCTTGTGCCACTGTTCAAACTTACTCATATCTGTAATAATCACTTTTCAGTGGCTTATGATAATGATGATGATCATGATGATGACGGCTATTTAGATGGGTAGCCCTGTGGCTGTAAGAGTCGCTGATGATTATCTCTGCTTACATTAAACTAAATGATTGTTTTTTTAAAAGAAAAGTCTTTATGTATCAAGTAAATTTGATAGTTGATTTGCTAAATGATGCAAATTAATCACAAAGGCTATTTTCCACCCCGTGATGTAAAAGTGTCTTATCTCAAAACACAGGACCTTCAAACTAAAGGATGATTTAATACCGAGGCTGCAGAGCGAGGCTTCGCTCTTACAGGGAGTTTGACATGTGCAACACAAACCATGCTGTAAATTATTTCTTCCCAGTGATAATTCCTCATGCAAAGTGACATTATAAGCATTTAAATGCCATACTTTGTTATACTTTAAACGTCACAGTTTTGGTATGAAGTGCTCAGAAATTAGCTTTTTTTCATATGTATATTTTGCAAACTTAAATAGCAATAAACTGTGTGAAAAGGGAGAAAACCTCTCATAGCTGTACCAATAAAAACAACACTTATAAAGTTTCATACAAAATAATTTTATTTTTGATGAAAAACTATAATTAAAAAAAAGTCTGTTGAAAAATAACATACTTTTTTCTTTTTTTTCAAATCTACAAACATGCATTTACACTTTGGGAAAATAGTTACCTTAGTTATCTGGACATCAGCTATGCATCTAAGACCTCAGTGATTTTTGCATAATCCATCAAACATTGCACAGCTTTTTTAGGGCCACATCAAAATAACCGATTAAAAAAAATTACAACATTGCCTGTATCCTCAGTACAATCTAACGGTCTGCAATGACACTACAGCTGTTTTATTGCTATACTCTGAACAAAAACTTGCTCAACATTGCTGGGTTTCCTAGCAAAAACAAATGAAAGGCTTCAAGCCGGAACCGAAGACTCTTTGATTGTCATACAAAATGAAAATAATGCAATACAAATGTATTTACTGTCTCCTAGACTGGAGAAAAATGATTCACATTGTCATTCACATCCAACAACATGACTGATTATCTACTCGATGGAGCAGTTTACGCGTGCACCTCGTGCCCGTCAAACTGATACGAGAGCGATGAGTGGATGTACTCCTGTCCGGTAGCGGAGTCGTACCTCATGAGGCAGGAGTAGTTTTCAGGCTGCACACAATCAAACTGCAGGTCCAGCCACTGCCTGTGAGAACCAGTGTGCCTCCTGGCATCTGTCAGGATCCGGTTGAGGGCCACGATGTAGCTGAGGGCCATCTGCAGGGTTTCATACTTGGACAGCTTCTTGTCCTGGCCCCACTGTGGGACCACCTTACGTAAGCGATCAAAGGCTGTGTTCAAGCCCTGCATCCTCTTCCTCTCTCTGGCGTTGGCAGCCATCCGGCGCCTCGTAGCAGTCTCGTACTTCTCCGGGCTCTTGGAGTCCAGCTCTGAAGATTCGGATCCAGAGTCGGTGCAGCTGGGTCGACGGGCCTTCATGGTTTTCGATTGAAGACGCAAACTAATCAGATTTATCAAAGAGGTTCCTACTTTCAAGATTCAGTGCTTCTCTGAGCTTTGATTTATTTGTTTTTCCAAGGCTTTCCCTGTGTGCGGGGTCTCAAGTATTTGCAACTCCAAGGAGTGCTCAGTCTGAAGAGTCCAAGGTGTCTGTGATCCTGGAGACATCGGGGCAGCTTTTATAAGACAAAGCAGACGAACAGGTGGCAGCAGGTGGAGCCCCTGCCCCACCCCCACCCTCAATATTGCTCATAGAGAAAAACACACCCATGGAGACTCATAAACACCCACACCCACTCCTAGACACACACACACACACAAAACCTTAATGAAATTCCAATTATCTTGGGCTGGGCTATCTGGCCATGGCTTCACTCGGAGCCATGTGTCACAAAGACCAAAAGTCTACCATCTGGTAGCTCCACTCACCAGTGCTGAGGATGCAAACGAACTAATAGAGGCTAAAGCTCTAATGTAAAACCTACTAATAAACTATAAATGCTGGACTTCTAATTAAGTTAAATGCAAAAATAGATTTCTTGTATTAGAAGCTAAAACTTCAACACAAAAGGAATTTAGAGGATGATGTCATTGCTGGGCTTCTTCTGGCCCCTGGGCCTTATGTTTGACACCTCTAATTTACATAATAAGATTGTATTCTTAAAAAAAGGGACTCACTTTTGTTTACAATTCAGCTCTTTTACATGATAACTCTTTTTCTTTAACTGCTGCGTTTTGTTGAGTTTTT
>NW_024582457.1:620629-622219 GCF_018398535.1 Haplochromis burtoni
TTTCCTGTTGTCATTCTTTGTCAGGAAGGACATGCAGCTCCTGCCACTGTGTATTGACAGGCTCAAAGCTTGGGTGTAGAGGCAGGTTATGAATGATTAATCACTGTCGGAGCCCGAGCATAATGCCGGTCTCTGGTATTGGGTCAAGCACACAAGCTGATGCTGTCTGGTCATTTTGGGATGGACTGGTTAGCTGTGCAGTTAGGCATGTAATCCCATCTACCAGTTGGTTAATTGATTACAGATTGATGCAGTTTGCCAGCTGCTGCTTGTCTTGTCTGAGGGGCTCGTCTCGACGTTGCCCTGCCCTTACGTGCCTTCCACCCTTTTCTTTTTTTGCAACCCCTCATACGATTGGCTTGTCGGAGCACCGATGGCTCAGCCATGCCCCTCTGTCAAAAGCCATATGTCACATCTGAGGAGCGATTGGTTTGCTCTGAGAGAATCATGCACCCTCAAAAATCCAGATCTCCTCATGGAGAAATAGAGATTAGGGAAGAAAGCGTATGCTTTAGTGCAAGCGAAAGTGTAAGACCAGGTTTAATCTACATTGAGTTAATAAATCTCATTATCATCAGGATCCACCTTACCTTAAACAAGCAGCTTAAATAAGATTACACTTGCTTTCAGAGGAAATGCTTTGTGTGCTAAACTTCTCCTCAAACACATGTGAGCGCTTATCAAATGTATTTTGTGACAGTTACTTACAAAACTGTGTTCGGCACATTGATGTTACAGTGCAATGAAGACAGTAACAATTATCAGGTTTAACGTATTTAAAAAAAACATCACGGCAATATTCATCACGAAATGAGCTGTAAGTGTAACGAATGCAGCTTAAAAAAAAATCTAAGAATAAAAAAACAAACAAAAAAACCCCACAAAACACTTGATTGTTTACTGCTTTACAACACCCACCCACACACAGCACCCAGTTAACAAGTAGGCCTGGCAGCTGGTCAGATGAGGCAGCGAGTATAATTGGGTCACGTAAGGTGAACATAATTTTATGCCTGTTTGAACTCTCATCCTCTATAATTGGACTGATTAGCAATGCTTAATTGGCTTCTGAGCTTTCCCATTTGCCTTGTATTTGGCATCAGTTTAAGCTAATAGGACTCCAATTAGAGCAGAGTCAAAACAGGCTCATAATCGTGAAAGCAAAAAAAAAATAAAAGTGGATTTTAAAGCCCTCTTAGATGAAAATATTTAAATGAACTGTAATCAAACAGACCCGAGAAGGAAATGGAGAAGATGTTTTTTTAGGTGCTGTTGAAGCTGTTCCAGCAAAGCAAACACGTCACCCATTTGAATAAATATAACTTCATTCTGAGAAGGAGAAAACTATTTTACAATGTGCAATTTTACATTAGCTGAATTTGTGCCTGCAGTCTTGTTTTTACTTGAATGCTCAGTAGTAATGGCTGCTTTTGTTGTATATGTCAGTGACGCATTTTCAGTCGTTTTCAGACTCATTCCTCTGGGAAACACTTCTTGAACTTTAGTTTGCTTTTAAGCAGATCGATTATCTCACCTGAAATCAAGGCACCGGTGAGCGCTGAACGTGGCTGTATAATGACTATGAGAAGA
>NW_024582457.1:623527-741917 GCF_018398535.1 Haplochromis burtoni
TTCCAGAAGATGACCGGAGGAGGCATACCCACAACGCGACATTCCAGCCTTACTGGAGCTCCCTCAGGAATCCCCATATTCTGCAGCTTCTCCACAAACTGGGGTGGGTGCTTCCTTTCCTTTTCTAAAACGAATATGTATAATTGAAATGTCCACATTGGGATTGTCAAAAAGCAAAAGTCCCAATCGTATTTGGTCCTTACCCACAACCTGCAGCTCCAGACTGAAGGAGCTCTGCCCTGCTTTATTGCTTGCGATGCAGGTGTATGTGCCGGCGTCTTTCTGAGTGAGAGGGTCAATGACCAGGGAATGGACGCCGTTCTCTCTCACCAGCATCTTGTGGTAAAGGTCTGGATAAACGGGCCTCCCGTTGACCAGCCACATGAGCTCAGGGTTGGGTAGGCCGCTCACCTGGAGAACAGAAACGTGTTACAGTGTGGGGAGGCAACATTCTTCCTGGCTTCAGTGGCACACGGGGACCTCCTGCCTACCTTACAGTCTAGTCTGCACAGTCTTCCCTCATGAGCCATCGTGTCCCCTGGAGCCTGGAGGAAATGAGGTTGAAAAAAGCGCCCCTGACTTTGTTCACCTTCAACTTCCTGTATGCGGTTTCGCACCCTGAAAACGTGGAGGCGATCACAGCATGTTATAGGAAACACACACATGAATCCACTTGGTTTTGTAAATGGCCACTAAGAATAGATCCCAGAATATCAATAACACTATGTTTACTTTTATAGGAATATTTCTGAAAGGTTTATATGTTCCTTTCAAATGCTAAACAGAATGACTTAGATCTACAGTTATAAAGCGCTACCAAACCAATATTACTATCAGAGAGGATAATCTATATTTGCCTGTTCACCCTGCACACTCACCTCTGAGCATGAATGGGTGTCATTCGGTTTCGGGGAGGTCCCGTTTGGACTATTAAATGACCTGAGCAGCTGATTCGCCCCTGGTGATCAGTGAAATATCACATCACAGCTCAGCTCGAGCAGCTAGAACAAGGTGCTGATAACATGAAGAGGATATAAGTCAGAAGTTTCACCTGTGGATTGGCTACCATGATGGTGTAGTTTCCATCATCGTCACTGGTCGTGGATTCTATGTGTAAAGCACAGGTCCCGTCCCCCTCTCTTATCTTCTTGCAATGGACATTCTTCTTCAGGATCTGCTTGCCATCCTTAAACCAGTAAACCTGATGAGAGCCACAGGTGTGAATGACAAAATCTGAGGTCGAAGTCAGAGATGTTTTTGCATAGCCTAGCTGTTGACCTCTCACCTTTGGTGCCGGGATTCCCACTACTTTACATGAGAAAGTTACAGGCACTCCCTCCATAGCCCTGAAGTTCTTTAGTTTCTTATCAAATATGGGTGCAATGCATTTTCCCGTGGGAACGTCATCGTGCTGCACCTCGTCGTCTGACTCCTCCACCGGCGTCCTCTCCAGGCGGAACTCGATCTCGCTCATTAACCTTTGCTCAAAACTGGACACTTTATACTCCTAGTGGAGGAGAAGCACGACATAAATATAGTTACAACAGTCATACTGCTGCATGGACCGTGTCCCCCGTTTGCTCACACAGGCTGGCCTGACAATAAATGGCTACAGTAACATGCACACCTGATACACAGAAACCACAACTCAGGGAGATAAGAGAGGTTTGCAGTAATCGGCAACATGAGACAACGTGCATCTCAAAACTCAAACCTCATAATAAAAAAAGATGCAGACTTTAAACCAGTTGTTGAAAGACCACACAGCAGCATCTGGGAGCATCAGGTTAAAAAACAAAAAAAACCCCACCTACTGTAAGCTAAATAAAAAGGCTTATCTAACCTAATCACAAAAACTGAGGGTAAAACAGAGAACAGAGGAAGATGAGGTGTGTGAAATTTCATGGTAATATGTATGTTTTTAAAAGTAGAAGTGTTACTGAGGAAACACTGAGAGGAAGGAATTTTTTAACTCATGAAGAAAAGGCTGCAAAATATAGTTTTCCAATATAGGAAAACAATATTTTGAATCTTTTTTGAATTTGAACCCCTTTAATTGGATTATTATTATTATTATTATTATTCTCATCATCATCATTCGTGCAGGTTGTGCTCTGTATTAGTTAACATAAACGTGGATGCTGGATTAGAGATATTAAGGAAACTAGATAAGTAGATGACCCGGGGTGCACATAAGCGGGCCGCAGGTGCGCATGCGCTGTCAAAATAAAAGACGCGCACCAGATAAGAAGTTGCAACGCGCGTTTGCATACATATAAAAGGCACTGTTTTTGTCCGCTAGAGTGGGATTTTCACGGCATATTCTGCATCAAATCTCTGTGCGTTCATCATTCGTTTGAAGCCAGCTCACCTCCTGCAACCACTTGTCCGAGAATACGTGCTTCTTTTGTGGTTCGGACTCCTTCTGACATTTGTTTGGAGGTGGAGGAACACCAAAAAAAATGCTTGAAGGAGCTTCTTTGACATCTTTAAGAGTTCTAAACAAATGTCTGTCCTCCTCCAGAAAATCTTATGTACGCAAACGCGCGTTGCAACTTCTTATCTGGAGCGCGTCTTTTATTTTGACATCTGCGGACCACTTATGTGCACTCCTGTAGATGACAGTATCCTAAGTTGTGTCTGAAACAGAAGTATAACCCATACAGCCTCGAGCAAAGTAGTGCTTGGGTCGGGTCCGTGTACCTCATCATAGTTAATGACAGTAGCGGCAGTGTTTGGTCCAAGGGGCCTGCTCGCTGTTTTCCCCTCATTACTCAGCTTCTATGAAAGGACAGGGATGGATGAAGAACACCAAAGACACACAAACCCTACATACAAACACAGAGTGATGGAATAACGCACAAGCTGTTATTATTAGCATGCAGAGGTTGTTAGGCTACACTGACATCAGAAGATGAATGACAGTTAATGACTGGGGGAGGCAATGATTGCACTGCTCTGTATTCATCATTTCCAAAAACACTGGAATGCTGTGCAAAAATAAAAACACAATGTAATGCTTCAAAAATCATGTAAACCCTTTATTTCATTTAAAAAGGGACGATGTATAACAGTATTTGAAAGTTTAAACATTTGATGTGTCGTCTTAAATAAAGGGTTTAATGATCAGCGGATTAGCTACATTTGCATTTTACGCTGCATCACAATTGGGGTTTTTTTGGAAATGAGGTTTCGTATAAATGTCTCCATCAACAAGATGTGAGAACGCAGCACAGTCACTGGTTAATACTCGATAAAATATGATCTTTAAAAGTATTAAAAACTCTATTGCAATTATTGATCACATACTAATATTTTAAACCGATGAGCGGGGATCCAGTGGAGGCGAGAGAAACCACCGGATTCGCCCGTTGGGCTAAGAAAAATCTTTTTGCTGATGCGCCGTTCTATTTTCTTCACCACTTCATCAGTACAAAATAGGCAGTCAAGCCACAGAGACCACCTAGTACCTGCTGATGTACAAAATGTGGAGTGTCGTCTTTAACTCGAAGCTTCTTCTCGATGTCGAGGAGGATAATTTCTCTGCTCTCGCGGATGGCTTCAGCTGACGGAGGGCGGATCTTCAGTGCCTTCTTTTGAAGCCTGAGTAAACAGAGGGCAAAAAACAGAACACATGGCAGAACGTGTGACAGTCACATTTGCATTAGCAGTCGTTTGTCAGACACGGCATACCCTAACGGAGCTCCCTTGGGCAGGCCCATTGAGTTGGTGGGCTGGCTCGGGGTCAGGGATGGCAGGACGGAGCTGAGGAAGGCGACGGGGTTTTGGATGGGACTCGGAGTGGAGCTGCTGGAGGTGGGAGAAGAAGCCTGAGGGGGTGACTGGGCTCTTAGGACGAACAAGCTATGCACTGACCCCGGTGTAGGCGAGGATACGAGAGACGGTGGGCTGGTGGGAGACTTGAGCACCCTTGTGGGGAAAATCCTGGGTGGTGGGGAGAGGGGTGGGAGGAGAGTAGGGGAGCTAGCCGTGGAGGAGTTGAGCTCAGCAGCCAGCTCGTGTAATAGTGGTACTGGTGACTCTGTTGGGGAAGGACTCCTGACCGGTGAGAGGGTCTGAGCGGTTACAAACTCTTTAGGTCGGATGTAGTTGAAGGAGTGTGAGGTAGGTGTGAGATTCATGAGGGAGGCGTGGGTGCTTCTTAGAAGAGGAGCCGGGGAGGTGATCTGCTGCAAGGCCGGGGTCGAATCTGTAGAAACCGTGTTGAGCTTTGGTGCAGGCGGAGAGTAAAACTGGGCTGTGGGTGCAGTTTTGGCAAAAGATGCAGGGGACAGGTTAATATGGGAGGCATGGATGGTGTTCATCTGGGTTACAGGTGCTGTACTGAGAGAAGGGGCGGAGTTTAGCTGTGGGGCAGGTGGAGGGGAGGTCACCAGTGAGGATTTCATATGCTGAGGAAGTGAAGGAGGAGAGCTCAAAAGGGAAGCTTGGGAAGTGTTAAGAAAAGGTGAAAAGGTGGTGTTGAGTGCTGCAGCAGACGTTGATCCTGGCGCATGTGGGGTGGTGGTCACTGGAGGTGCGGAGTGTGGGGTTTGCTGAAGGGCTGATGTAGTATGTAAAGGCGGCACGTGCGGTATTCTTGGAGACCACAGTGGAGCTTCAGGGGAGGTCTGGACTCCGGGCTGGATTTGGGTCTGGTACGGTGGGTGAGACTGAGGCTGGATGGGGGTTTGCGTTTCTGGTTCAGTCTCCTGCTGCTGCTCCATGAGGACCTGGTTGTGCAGGATCTGGAGCTGAGCTGGGTCCCTGTTGATCAAACAGACACAAAATCAAAGAACCAAAACTATACATGGTGAAGACGAGAGAGGCTCAGTGCATCCAGCAGAATACTCTGCCCTTTTATGGACTACCAACAAGCAGCCCATAAACAACACAGACCGAGCTTTAGATACACTGAGCTTTCAGTGAAAACAAAATGTTTGCCTCTTTTGTAACCATGAAATGACTGCAAATTGGCTCACAATAAATTATTTGTCATGTTTATCTGTGTTTTAGCCTGTGAAGAAAAAGAAAAGCTAAATCATAGAACAGGATGTGATTTACAGCATTATTAGAAGTAACCGATCAACATAAATGCACAGAAACAAACTTACAAATAGAAAACGCCATCCTTTGTCTTAGAAAGTCTGAAGGTCCACATTTGAAGTCCGAATGCATTCATTTATGAACTGAAAGGATTAGAGCTGCTATCTGAGCGAGTGGAGGAGGAACCACCCACCTCTTCATTTCATAATACAGCCCATCAAACACACTTCAACACAGACTTCAAAGTTTGACCGAATTTGGGTAAATAATGAACAAAATCTCCATCTGAGCGCATGTTTTTTTTCATCATGTTGTACTGTTGCCAACAACGCACTTTTTCAAAATTCAGCAACGTGTTGTTGCTTTCTTTTTGCTCTACTCACAGTTTAGGCTTAGCCAGCACTGGTGGTGGTTCTTTGCTGAGTGATGCCTCAGTGATGTCTTCATCAAAGGGACTAGATGTGTCACTTTGTTCACCCTCGTCATCCTCAGGCAGTTTGAAGTGCACACGTCGGCCTGCTCTGGAGTTGGTTCGTGAGTCTTTGTGGTTTGTAAGGTTGCCTGTCTTTAGGCAGGAGTTGGGTGGAGGATCAGGTAAGGGAACCACAACAGGGCTCCCGTTCTGATGGGCTGGGGTCCCCTTAACTTTGGAACTGATGTCAGGAGATGTCGCTGAAGATCTGGACAACTCCTGCTGTGCTGAAGTCTCAGCTTCAGATGGAGAAGTAAAGGATTTCGGATATGAGAAAATTTTTCTGGCACCATGTGCTCCACTGGATCCTAAGAGGTCCTTGTGTGAGAGAGGATCTAAATTTGGGGTGCTGGTGCTGTGAGAGTTCAAGCAGGAGCTGCTGCTCAGGCTGGAGGGCTCCAGATTGGGCAGGCTGGTGCGGAGGGGGTCTGGACGCAACATGCTAGAGTTGTGAGGGTCTAGACGAAGGCTGCTAGTGTTTAAGGGGTCCAGGCGTAAGGTGCTAGAGACGAGTGGGTCAAGACGAATAGTGCTGGAGTGCGGCTTAATGCTGCTGGTTATAACAACCTCTGGTTGAGGTTTTACAGCAGGAGCTGATGGGGAAAGTTCTTGAACTTGACTTGGCTCCACTATTAAACTGCTTGAAGACCTCACATGGTTGCTGTTGCTGCCATTGCCTGAGGAGAACCAGCAACACACATACAGAAATTTCAATAAGGATAGAAATGTGAAAGCTGTTGACTTTTAAAGCCAAAGAGAGGTGTTACCTTTGACCCTGAGTGCAGCACTGCTAGACACGGTTCCATACTTGTTGTTTGCTGTACATGTGAACACCCCCGAATCTTCAGGAAAGACCTCAGCAATGACCAAAGTGCATATTTCCTCTAGAGGTAAAGAGAAAAAATGTGGCATGCAATCAAGTCGGATATTCTATAGCTGCACCCCAGCGATTTCTCAAAGTGTTTAAGTGCAGAAAAGAAAGATACATGACTCTTGTTTCAGCAGTGAGAATCTACGTGCAGCTAAGGCTGTTTGAAGTGATCTGCAACGGTGATTTGACACAGGATGGGAGGCTACCTTATATGGTCCAGATTCAAGGAAAAGCAGCCCTGGCTTATGTACAGGGGAAGAGCAGGAGCTTGAGCCAAGGACTATAAACACTTCAACAGAGGAATATGTACACACTGCAGCATCGTATACAGGCAGGCAGCTGCTATGGTGCAGTCAACACTTGTATTTTTGACAGACTGAATGAAATATGTACCTGAATCAGCTGGAGATCTGGGCTCTGAAATAGAAGCAAGTATCAAAATCATTATGAAACCAGGGGGGAGAAGCTCATGTTATTGTTAATGAATTTTTTGGAGACTCATTATTAGCAATCATTTCCAAAATATTTAAATACTCATTATGGTGAATTCCACATACAGAGATGCATACACGTATACACAATCTGAGCTTTAAAATCTGTTAATGCAATATAAAGATTTAGGACCTGGAGCTTATGAAATTAACCCTTGGACAATTTTTTAATACAGTACTGTGCAAAGGTCTTGACTCACCCCTCATTTCTTTATATTTTGTTTCTAAAGAGGCAGACATTCTTGTAATATTCTTGTAAGTAATCTTAAGCAATACTTCTCCAGGCTTTCTGAAGGTATTTCATTTTTTTCTTTGGACATTGGCTACGTATTCATTCATTTTCAGTTCAGTCCTTGTACCTGACTGTTTTCAGAAGAAGTCAAAACAGTTTTTTAGGTTTGTAAAGTCGTTTAACGCTGACCTTAACATAAAAAGGTAGCTAACTCGAGGGATGAACCAGTTTTGTGTCCACATGTAACAGATAACTTAGCAAGTAATCGATTTTAAAACCAACAAAGTGATTTCCAAAGAGCTAGAAGTTGAAAACTTGAAATGACTTGGCATTGTATGCATTATGTTCTTGAAAATTTGAGGAACCTAGACATGTAGAGGATAAAAGAATTGAAAAAAACAAAACTATGTAAAGCTCCTGAATGGGATGGGAAAGTCAGAAAGTCCAGCAAAGACCTGAAATACATTTGGCTCTTGATCCATCTATTATCAAGAATCCATTTTCAAGGAAGGGAAACAGGCTGAGGTATGCCAGATTACACAAGAACTGGTGTGAAAATTTGTGACAACGGGTATTATGGAGTGATGGATTCAAATTTGAAAGTCAAATCTTTGCCAAATTATGTGGAGGACATCTTGAAGTACAAGAGTGATTGTCTACAGCCATCTATAAAACACGACCAAGACTCTGTCATAGTTTGCAGCTGTATCTCAGTCAGTGGTGTTGGAGAGCCTGTCAAAACTGATGAAACTACAAATGCTAAAAAGCACCGACAGAGCCTGATGCACCCTGCAATCTTCTGGAAATCCTCTGATGGGCTTCATTTCTCAGCATGACAAAAATCCTAAACACACTGCCAATGTAGTAAAAACACACCTGGCTAGAAAATCAGTCATGGATCGGCCTCCCCAAAGCCTCAAAATCAATATTGTGGGATCATCTTGACACAGAGCAGAACAAAAAGTGACCCCTCTGTTTTTCTTTACATGGTTCGTTTCCATATATATTTGCATGTTTCAGTAAATCACTGTATCTATTTCCCATTTTCCCAGAAAAATCTAAAGAAATATGGAGAAACTTGAGATTTTTGCAAAGAACTTACTTTTCTGCAGGATCCTGAAATCAGGCGAGTCCTCCATGATTTTTCCTTCTCTGTACCAGTCCACTCGAGGTGATGGCACCCCTTTCACACGACACTCTAGCACCACCAGCTGGCCTTCTGATGCAATGAGGTCCTGTAGGCTCTGATGGGACAAAACCAGCTTCAAGTTAAATCACTTAACAAGCAGTATTGTACAGAGCAGCCTCGTTCTGAGAGAAAAGTTACCTTCGTGAAGACAGGGGCAGCCATAATGGGTTGCCCGTTTAATCCTTGTGGAGAGCTGTGGTTGGGAGTTGGACTCTGAAGATGAAAAAAAGTCCAAAAAAAGGGGTGGATGGATCAAATTATATAAACTTAAACTAAAATAAAGAATATGTAGTGAAAGGAAAACCTTTGAGGTATTCTACCTCAGCCTGGGGTGTTTGTGCTGGAGGTGACAGGACAGGCACTACAGAGTTTAAAGGCTGTGACGTAGCTGTTGTTGAAGCCGTGTGTTGCAGCTGTGGAGTAGATATGACTGGGACAAATGCTGACGCCCCTTGGGCTTCTCTAAGTTCTGAATCACCTGTTGAAACAGGAAACACCTGCACAGACAGCACAGATGTTTCCTCCTGAGCAGGATGTGCTGCTGATGCCACAGATTCTTCTGATAACTCTGAGACTGGAAGTATAGCAGCAGATGTCCGGATTGGTAGAAGAGGTTCAGATGCTGTTTGAGCAGCCACTGGAGGCGAGAGCTGCTCCTCTGGTTGTTCCTCGGGGGCCGCTGCAGGCTGGGATGACACGCTCTCCTCCTTCTCTGGAGGGAAGGTTTCATTTACAGATGACGGTAAAGATGGGGATGACTTTGGTTGGTTTCTCTGCAGCCTTGAAAAATCACAAAAGAAAGAAGTGTTTGTTTCGTTTAGTGTTGATAACTCTTGTTGGTGGGTGACGATAACGACAACGGGGCAGGAACTCACTGGGCTACATGTTCAAAGTGCGGTTCCACATCAGAATCGGAAGATGAGGCACCTGTGACATTGAACAGGAAGGTGTGTATCAATAAAGAAGTTAAAGTGCGGTATATTAAGGTGTCAAAAAGGAGGAAAGAAGCGATCACCTTCTACGTAGATCTCAGCTGACGTGGAGTCGGTACCGTAGCAGTTAGACGCAAAGCACGAGTAGCGCCCGGTATCCTCCTCGAATGCCTCTGCAATAATCAGAGAGTGCTGCTCACCACTGGTGATGATTTGAATGTCAGGGCTGTTCTCCAGCTCCTTTCCCTCACAGAACCACCTATCGAAGACAAACAAGGTAAACTGATCAGCGGTGAGTTTCTTCCATCTCCGTGACAGTTTTCTTTTGTTTCTTTTTTGCCAACAAAGCCAATCATTACAGGACAATCCCAGCGAGCTTTAAATTTGGTGCGTTTCTCTGTTTATTCAGATTTTTCTTTAACTTGATTTTTTTTCTAGTAGAAGTAAAAACATCTGTTTCCATTATAGTCATGTTCATTTTTGTTTTAAACGCAGTTTAGTTTGATTTCCATCCATCCATCCATTCGCTTCCGCTTATCCTTTTCAGGGTCGCGGGGGGCGCTGGAGCCTATCCCAGCTGTCATAGGGCGAGAGGCGGGGTACACCCTGGACAGGTCGCCAGTCTGTCGCAGGGCCAACACACAGGGACAGACAACCATTCGCGCTCACATTCATTCGCACATTCACACCTAGTGACAATTTGGATTATCCAATTAACCTATCCCCACAAGTTGCATGTCTTTGGACGGTGGGAGGAAGCCGGAGTACCCGGAGGGAACCCACGCAAACACGGGGAGAACATGCAAACTCCACACAGAAAGACCCCGGCCTGATGGTGGAATTGAACTCAGGACCTTCTTGCTGTGCGGCAACAGTGCTAACCACCGTGCCACCGTGCTGCCCTTAGTTTGATTTCTTTTTTATTAACCTGCTGACACTGTTTCTACCAGCCTGGCCTCTTTCCCACTTCCCTAGTTGTGTTTCTGGCTCGGTAGCATTCAGCAGAGTTGTGCAGGCCTGGAGGGAAATGTTTTGACGAGCAAGCCCTATCCTTTTCCCTGTAAGAGAAGAAGCAGCAGCTTGCCGTGCCACTTCAAACGCTGTTTCTATTCACTGCTGATGTTGTCATGACAAGGAACACAAAACAGTTAGCATCATTTACTTTAACATCAACGAGTTAAAATAATGAAACGCAACCAAATATGATTTTTTTTTTTTTAATTTGTTTATGACTTGATGAGAGAGGTGTTTAGATGCAAGGCAGCTTAAACCAGGTCTGAGTCCTAAAGCCAATCATCAGTACTGCAGTTTAAAATGTTATGTTATTAATAGCAAAAAAATGTATTTTAACAAATGTAAAACTTAAAAAAATGGCAGAAAACCCTTCCAGCACAACTAGTACTGCACAGCCTTCTTAGAGCACGAGTAGACAGGAGCTGTACTTGGCAACAGTCTATTTTTTTGTCATTGTAAAACTATAATAACTTCTTCCTCTAACTTCTTCCCCTGCTGGCCAGCAACATATGCAGCAGCCTCTGTGTCAGCGTACATCTATTTTGAGGAGATGAGGCACTGATGCTTTATAAAATCGAGCCAATAAACAAAGAGGAATGGGGAGCTGATGTGTTGCTCTCTGGAAACGCGTCACCACATAGTCCTAATTCATATCATAGCGATTACGCTGAGATTATGGATCATCTGCTTCGCTTTTTCTGTTCAGTATGCAGGCTCTGATGTCCCCCGCCGCTGTAGCTGAAGATTTCCAGAGGGCGAAAACACAAACCAGCGCTAAAGGGATGTTCCTGATTCTCGAATGCAGGACGGGCTGGAATGTGTACTGCCTGTGTCCTGTCTGAGCAGAGCTTTGTCACTCTCAGTGAGTAAGAGTCTAAATTGAAAGCATGAGTGGCAGAGGAGGTGGCTTGTCTGTGGGCCAAAGACCCTTGCTTTCTGCACCTGTCTGGGATATTTTCCCTCTGAAGATCAGAACGAGAGAGGAGATTCCCTCATGAACCCCGGGGTCTCTGACTGGCTGACGTAACCACATACGCACAAAGCTAAACATAGACTCAGGATGCACACAATGCTACAACCTGACATATCAGAGAGAGCACACCACTGAAAACAGATGGAAAATATAAGCCTCACAACTCCATTTTGACTCATTTAATTCAGACACGGTAACAGCTACGTCAGACAAAAACACACTTAATTAAATGAGCTCTGTGTTAACACAGAAAGTAGACTTGTAAGTAGAAACTGTTAAAACACACCTCAGATCTTCAGAAATGTACATCTGTGAGACACTGGGGCACACACAACAAAACATATAAAAATATCCACTCGGGAGAAACTGTAAATCATCTTACCAAAGTCTTCACACTTCTGTCAAGAGCTCAGTTCCATTATCAGACACGACTGCAGCTCACATTGCCAGCCCAGTCTAAAAATGGCTGAGAGCTACATTCTCCCTGGACAAGTATAAGGTAGTGGCTCAACAATGTGCAGCGGGGCTAACAAGCCCATGCCCCCTATAGTCAGACACCTCAGCGGGTTAAAGCTGCTCACATACGATTCACATAAAACAGATCAAACAAAACAGCCATGAAAACACCATGTGGCAATTATTATTATGACGCCTCTTTAAAAATGTCTAAACTTTTGTTACAGGAGGCCTTTAACTGAATGTGGTAAAAGGTGTAAATTGTTCTTAAATTCTAGCCTTTTTATTTTCAGTGTAGTTTTTGATGATTTATAATTTGTATGACTGCTCATCTTAAAAGGAGAATGCCTCGTGCGGTTATCATTTACTCCCCTGACGACACATAAATCGACACAAACGCTCACTCGTATGGTTCAGAATCAGCTGTCGGCCGTCATCACATGTCACTTCTGTCTGCATCTCCGAATAAACCTCTGCGCCATTCATCCAGAGTTACAACCTAAATGACTTTGTAATTTAGAGACGGGCTCTGACGACAGGTAACCAAAATATGTCTTTTAAAATAAATACATAAATCACATCAGAAAAGACCGTTTTCATCTTTTGCATTTGATCAGCAAAGAATACAGAGTTATACATGCTGATCAGGACATTTCATTGTTACATACATAGGTGCCAATACATGTATGAAATGTTAA
This sequence comes from Haplochromis burtoni, assembly GCF_018398535.1. Taxonomy (NCBI): domain Eukaryota; kingdom Metazoa; phylum Chordata; class Actinopteri; order Cichliformes; family Cichlidae; genus Haplochromis; species Haplochromis burtoni. Next base: position 635,902 of record NW_024582457.1, read on the forward strand.
TATTATCAGGTGCTGGACTCTAGTACGCATATGTATAACTGTGTGCAGTGTTTAAAAAGCATGGGCATACCATTAATTCATTATTTTATCTACCAAATAAAATATATATATTTAAAAAATAACATATTAAAGTGTATTTCCTTCACCATGATGACCCCTTGTGGAGAAGGAACAGCCGAAAGTAGCTTTTCTCCATATAAATGAAGGCTAGCTGAAGAGGATTAGGCCCGCAGAACCCCCCCCCTCAAACTTTTACCTTTGTAATAAATGTCTGTTGCAATACTTAAACATGATTACATTTTTAAAAATCATTATATTGTGCAGTAAAAGCTTAAGATATATTTTTATGTACCAAATGCAAAATCACTAACCTAATGCTGCAAAATAAATGTAGTGGAATAGAAGGTTTGATATTTGCTGCTGAACAGTAGTGAAGAAGAAGAAGTACAAAGTAACATTGTATCCCTTGTGTTCTCATGCTATGTACTCACTACTCAAACAAAATCATTCAGCTGAATTAGACCCTTGTGTGTGCTGCTAAAAGTCCACTGGGATGCTTCTGTTGAGGAAAACCAACAGCACATTGAGCTTTTACAAACACTGCATTTGAAAAAAATGTGTAGAGTCTGAAACAGATACTGTGTCCTGCAAAACAAAGAATAACTTAATGATGACTTATGATCTTACCGGACTTCAGGCAGAGGGAGTCCTCTAACAATGCAGTCCAACCGGACCTTGGTGCCCTCAGAAACCTCCCTGCTTTTCAGTTTCTGGATGAAGCGAGGCGGTTCACACACAGGCTCTGCTGGATATGGAGTTTCTGTTAAGGCAAAGCTTTGAGGCTCTTCCTCCGCCTCCTGGAGCACAGAGTCACACTGGTGCTCCTCAGTAATCGAGCAGTCCTGAAACTCCACATGTCCTGTCTCAGAACCCAGCTGGGCAACTGGTTGGTGTGTAATGGGAGGGCTGGGTGTCTCCTTCTCCACCTCCATGGACATGACTGCGCGCTCCCGGTTGTCAGCGACGAGGGGATAAGTTGTCCCATCATTCTGGCTCTTGTTTGGGATCCTGCTCCTGTGGGCTTTGCAGGCTCTCGGGCGTATCCGTTTGGAGCTGTTGGCCTTGAACAGAGAGGACAGCTCCTCAATGAAGTCAGCTGCCTTATTGAGGAACTCCTTCTTGGACTGGGTCTCCACACCGTAAGGGGCATTTCTTGCTGACCTGTTATAGTCTTGGAATCCTTCACCAAAGTCCCTGCTGCTCCTGATCACATTGTCCTGCCGTGTGGATGCTTTGTGCTGCATCTTTCTGTCAGATGTGAAATTTTCCGGCTGAGTGAGGGGCACAGTTGAGGGGGAAGCAGAAGGAGCATTAGAGGGGTTAGAGATGGGAACAGAACTGGGTGTGGATGAAGAAACTGAGGGTGAGGAGATTCTGGACGGGGTAGATGGCGTGACAGAGGCTTTGACCTCTGCCCTCTCCTCATGAGGCTCGTGTCCGATGGCCTGGCGGGCCAGGTTCACGCTCTTATCCAGTTCCTCCTGGCTGAGGAAGGCTGAAAGGTCTAGAAACTGGGGGTCACTGTGGCCAATAGTGTCCTCCGCCTTGCCTTTGAGTGACCCGTAGATCTGAATGCGAGAGGACGAAGCGTCTGAGCGGCTCATCTCGCTGTGGCGCTGCTGGGCTGTGGCTTCTGCCAGGTAACTCTCCCTTAACAGCTGAGACAGCGACGGTGGCTGGTCAATGCTGTTCTCTTGCATGTTGCTAAAATAAACACAAGATTTAATTTAAAAAGTATGAAAATAAAAACATTCATGTAGGCTTTCGGGCTTAATGTGATCCTCTGCAGGTTTATAGAATAATTTCCTGCCCCCCCCCTTAAATAAGTCATTAACAAACGTGAAAGAAACGAGACACCCTGCACACTTGTGTGTAGCTGATCCACATGAATATAAATCAGTGAATGTCAGCAGAGTGAAATGTCACAAACAAATACATTCTGACGTGATCAGCTTCTATCTTAATGCAGTCAGTGGTGTGACCACGCATCCTGTGTGATCTGAGATTGAAAAGATTTAAACAGCTGTGCATGGAAATCTGACTCCTGAGGACAAACTAATGCAAAACATCAATTTGCTGACTTCAAGCATTTAGAAAAGTTGCTGCTTGACAATCAGCGCTCAGTTGTCAGAATAACTCCTTACGTACAAACAAATCCAGTCCTGATTAAAATCTGCGACAAACATATTATAGTGGCTCATTTCCTCCATATTTTAATTCTTGGACACTAATGGAGTAGCTTGGGATTCTTCACATGTCACTGATCTTATAAGGCGCCTCGGTATAGCGCCTCAATTCACCTTCTGTTTGAAACAAGGCATTTTCACTCCCGTCCTTCTTTATTTAATCCAACTTTCTGATTCGCTGCCCCTCATCACCCTCTGTTTTTCTACAAGTGACTCAGTATGACGTCAGAGAGGAGTATATTCTTATGGTTATCTCAGGCACTCTGGCCACTATCTGAAACTGAATGCTTTTAAAGCAATTGGAAGCTTGAGTGTTTGGACTCATGATTACTTATTTCTGTAACTTTGGCCATGTTTAATAAACAGTATATATGACATGTATATCCTTGATTTACAGTTTTATTTTATTCTATCTCAATCAAAAGATGCCAAAACATGAAAATTAACTGTTTCTCTTTTGACTTTTGTTAGATAGAAAATTCAATAGCTATCACTATTTCCACTAATTAATGACACTGAGTTAACAGTTTATCAAGAAACTAACTGGATTCCCAGCGAGTAAACAGTAAATCTGAGAAATCATTCATGGTTCTTTAGGTCTCTGACAGGTTTATCAGATCTTTATGTTCAGAAGTGCGTTAAATCAATTTAAAGCTGACGTCTTGTTTCAATGCTTTCTGTCTGCGTCGTGTGTTAAGGAGTCAGTAAAAACTATACAGTGATAAGTATCTGAGCTATAACTCTCGCTACTGCAGTTTTGTTTGAACAATCCCTTGTGAAATATTTGGCACGCAGTCAGAACATGAATGCAGAGCCCGGGGTTAAAAGCAGAGATATGTAATAAAAATAGCTTTTTATTTTAGCCTAAATTCAGCCTCGACAGGGTATCAGGTTCATGTGCTGTCACCAGATCTGAGAGACACAGGCAGGCTTTTTTACCCCCCTGACCACCTCAGATCAACATTTTTATGAGGTTTAGATTTTGCAGCGCTTTCTGACACCATGCATGAGCAAGTTATTGAATGCAGACATGAGATAGGGTACACATATGCCACTGACACTCAAATCAGTGCAATTAGGAGAGACAGCGATGCCCTTCCAACAGACCTGAAGCTGCAGCTGTTGTGTACATTTATCCTTTGCAAACAGGCTCCAAGCCTACCAAGTCATATCTAATAATAGCGAGGGGTCAGTTTACTGAAGGGAAATCAACAAAAAGGAAAAAAAGAAAAGAAAAGCAGCAGCAATGCACCTGTGGGCTCTTGCTATCATAAGTTTGATCATTAATCAAGTTACACAAACACTACTATAATTATCATAAGTGTGGCACTGCTGAGTGAGATGACACACATGAACAGACCCCTTGACTAAACACAACAGTCCACACAGGTTAAGCTCATTGAATTAAACAGGAACGTATGGTCCAAACAGAAACAGGTTAAAGCTTGTCTGAGGCTCAGTGTCAGTGTTTCTGAGGCTATACACAGCATCTGAGGCTGATGCCAACAGACGTCAACAAGATGCATGAACAATTAAATTAGGGGCTGGTGTGTTTTTACCTTCAGAATAAACCCAGCTGGCCCCTGTGGAAGGACTAGTAAATCCTCAGAGTGCACCTGTGCTGAAAGGGGGCCGATTCCAGTCTTCAGGCTCCTGCCACCCGGGAAAATCTCAGACACCGGCAGCTGCTTGGCCTTCCCTCTTTTCTTGCTGAGAATTAACCTTGAAGTTTACAGGAAAATGTGGAGCCGGGCAGCTACGGTAACCTGTCACCAGTAAAAGTAGCAACATTTGTCAGTGCAATAGTGGCAGGTTATTTTGGGGGAGGCCCATGTGGCTGGGTGGTGTCCCTCCTTATTGGTCATGGGGAGCTGTGCTGTAGGGATTCCTCCTCCTGTGGTTCATCGCAGACCTCCGTACTGCAGAATTAGAAGCCCCTTGGCGAACCTTTCTCACTCTAACACACACACAGACACACTCGTGTGAACCCTGCAGATGAGCAGATAAAAATCAATTTCCAAACAGAATTTGCATTAGATAAAGAAACGACAACAGTAAGCGTCTCTCATTAGTGTGACAAATGCTAAGACTCAAGGATTTTATTGATTTTGAGATAAAAACAGATTGCTGAAACAGTATTTGAGCCATTCACAGTGGGTTTAAACATGAATTAATTTTGCATCATGTAAAATTAAAAGGTGAGACATGTAATCTAGTACAGCTAGTGTTCAGCATCCCTAATGATTTAGATTCCTCTTGACTTCATTAGCTGTATTACAACCCCGCTTGATGACAGGACCCAGTTGTAAAAGCTAGAATAATGAAATCCTGTGATTAGTTCATTTGAAGTAACGCGAGATAGAAACAAAAAGCAAGCCTGAGCATCTAATTACACTTAAAACAGTGTAGGAACTTGTATCAAACATTTATTCGAGTGACTTGTTTAACAAAAAAACGCACCTGTGACAAAAGCTAGTGTACACATACCGGTATGCAGAGGCAAAAACTATTTACAACATGAAGAGCATGTGCTCTGGCACAAAACCACATTTGCATATCATTTGCTTTGTTAAAGTGGACCCATTATCCTGTTCCAGTGGTGACTGCTCAAACTAAACATCATCAGAGTTTCAAATCATGAGTGCAGTGAAAATACGGGTAACCACTGCGAGGCTGAGGTATCAAACTGCTTTAAACACTTAATTTGAGACAGATTTTTTTTTTTTCGGGCTCTCTATGATGTCACTCTAAGCAGATATCCTTAATACGGTCATTCAGCTATGCAGGCCTGTGACTGAAGCCCCTCCTACTTGCTGTTCAAACCTTTTGTTCATGCGGCGGCAGCCAATCAAAAGAAAGCGAGCCCAAAAACAACCTGCTTCAGGCGGCACTGAGGCTCAGTATAAGATAAACAGGGATTATTTTGGATGGGAAATCATGCAGAGCCACTCTGGTTGGGTCCAAGAATACAAACATGGAGGTGGCAATTTAGGGGGAAATTTAGGCAAGGTGAGGTTACATAAAATAAATAAAAATGTAAAAATAAAATAAAATCAGGAAATCCTCAAATGGTATTATGTGGTCCTTTTAACTGTATGGCACTCAGTGTTACTTCCTGTATACGGCAACCTCCTCCTCCTACGTGCAAGGCTTAAACAAACAAGTTGTCATTAAAGGCAGAATGACTTGAGGGTAAACCAGTGGGTGAACCAAAGCTTTAACTTATTAGTAAAGAATAAAATTAAATGGCTCAGTGACTCAGACAGCATACAACATTGAGAACATAAACTGGAACCCAACACATTGTGTTTAAAGAAAAAACAAAAGAACAGTTATCCTCTTTGGCAAAACTGGAAAATACAACCTGGCTTACCCAAACAGTAAAGGCAACAGCAATAACCCCTACATCTGGATGTAGCGTTTTCAGTGGGAGAAACATTTTCGTCAATCGGTGACTTCTTCAGTCTCAGCTGACCAACAACCACCGATCAAAAACCATGGTCTTTGGTTGGGGAAACCTGCACTCAGCTGAGACTGAAGAAGTCACTTGGGATAAGTGACGAAAATGTTTCTCCCACTGAAAACGCTACATCCAGATGAACAGAATCAACTTTTTGGGAATTACTTACCTGGATGACTGAGCATGATAAGACATTTTAAGCAACAGGAAGAAGAGAGTCATAGCTAAGCTGAGTGACCTAGCTCCCACTTCTTTCCACACTCATTTGTGTTGACTGTAGCCACTGAGATACACAATATGTGGGCGACACCAAGGGATTTATGATATTAACACACAAACAATATTATTAGCAGCAGCAATAGAGTCTTAATTAGCCCCGTATATCAAAGACAACACAAGACACTTCCATGTTAAAGGTTAGGAATGGATCGTCAGCTTCATCATGATATTCAGTCAGACGGACACCGTGAAGGCACTCTTCAGATGAGCGGAAGATGAAGAAATCAGAAGGAAAGCACCAAAATGGAAGTCTGTGAGCCACTTTTTCCTTTTTTTTAAATCCTTCTGCTCAACAACCCATCATGCTGTCTTTGTTATTCACAGTGTTTCGTGACCTCGAGTTAAAAAGGGATGACGCACTGTTAGCGTTGTACCTAGTCCAAGGAGACAACTTGTGATAAAGACTTAAGAGGCACAGTATTAGTTCTGCAGCAAATCCAGTGACGCCGGCCATCACGAGTCCTCGCTGGCCCGTTTGCGAGACTGGTCACCTCTGGAAAACAAGCACAAGACCCAAGTTAAAGCAGATGTGACTCAGTCTTCATTTGATGCTAAAGACTCTGGAAAACTGACCGTGGGAATCCATTCATGGAGAGCTCCATCTGTAGTTTCTGGTCATGAGCAGCGTAGTCTTGCAGCAGAGACTCCACAGCAGGAGGGTTAATCTGGGGGATAAACCCGGAGAAGAGATCTGGGGCGAGCTGGGCCCACTCTGAGAGAGGAAACCAAAATCAAAAATTAATTAATTAATTAAAAAAAAAAAAATCTGCTCAAATAAGAGGAGTGTGAGATAAATAATTTATCTAAAATCACCTGGTCGGAGGCTGTAGAGGCCCTTAACCACACTAGCCATTGTTGAGGGTTGCACTTCAAAGGGCATGGACCGAGCTTTAATGAGCAGAGCTGAAAAGAACGAGCACAATGGACAAGATGGTGTCAACTGACTTGACCAAAGGGAGGATTTTTATTTATTTAATTTCCCCTTTTTGTGACTTTGCATCACATCGTGATTAATCAGAACAAAGCGCATGAGATGAAGCGGTACACTCACGCATCAGTGTGTTCACGTGTTTTTCTGCGACGTGATCAGCGAACAGCTTCATCAGATCCTCTCTGAGGTCTCGGTTCAGTTTGGACTCAATGTAAAACTTGTTCTGAAAAGAGAAGCACGTGCAAACATAAATTTAAGTAACAAACTAACACAAAACTACACTTCCCTGCATGGGATTTGCTAAATATTTGATTAAAAAAGGGGGGGGAAAAAGCTGATAAGTGGTACCTACCAAGTACATAAAGACGGGGACTATACACTGAAGAGAAGCTATATATTGTGTCAGTGCAATGTTGAAATTTTCAATGAAGTTCTCGAGTGGGCTAGCCTGCAAAACATTGCAAAAAGTTAGTTTTTTAGTTTCTGCATGTGCTGTACGATTACATCTTGCATTTGGGTTTGCTTACTTGTAGATGGGCGGAAACCTGCTGCAGGTGACCTGTTATTTTTGATGTCAGATCATTGTAGAGCAGCTCAGAGTGCTGCTGACAAACACACTTGTAGACATAACTAGGAAAACAAAAGACAGGCATTTGAGGTTATATTAAAATGCTCAGTTAATCACATGGTAATATATATATGGCGCTTCTTATGGCAACAGAAATCATAATCTGGAGGTGTCTAGTTCAGAGGGGTGTTTATTCAACATCCCTTTACTTGTGCTGTCTCACCTGTATATCTGTGCATAAGAAACCGAGATGTGGTCTGTGGGATTCTGAATCAGCAGACGGTCAACTGCCTTTTCCAGGTTTGGCCAGTGGTTTTTCCGGTAGTCCTCCACTGCCATTGCATTCAGAACTGTGTGAAGAGAGGGGAGGTGAATTAAGCCTTCATATCAGACCGAACAGAAGCCAAAAGCATCACTCTCCACATACATTACTAACATAATCGGAGGCCGAGCTGCGGTGAGACCGTGAGCTCTCGGGCCCTGCTTCGAGTGAACTTACGGAACTTGGAAGTCGAGTCGAGGGCGAATTTTCCCTCGGAAGCAGCTCCCGGAGCGGTGCTGTCAGTCTCGCTGACTTCGCTGCTCTCGCTGCCTGTATCCGAGTCCATGAACTTTGACCCGCCGGTTGCACCGGACCACAGTTTCCCTTGTCGAGTACCCGCTTCTCCAACCGGCACCGTCGCACAGACGGGCTGCGGGACCGTCGATATCTCCGACAGCTGGCTGCTAAGATACGTGCGGACTTTATTACTGCCGCTCGCGCGGTAGTTGTGGTTATGGTCGTCTTTTACGTCCGAACTGTCATCTTCCATAGCCTCCATTTTCACTGGTCCGGTGAACCGAAGCACTGCGTCGCTAGATGAACATTTCAGACAACAATTATAAATGAAGACAAAAACTGTCAGGCGTCTCCGGCGGAGTCCATCACCGTTTTCCTTTTAAGTTTTACGACACGCCGTATTACAGGGCAGCTGAAAGGATGTTGGGAAATGTAGTTCCGAGGTTTTAGGGCTATATAATGTTCCTTAGCTTTCTATACGTGAATCTGCGGCTAGCTAAACAATGTGATAACCACCTAATTGTTAATGATAAGCCGAGTGACAACTAAAATGCTTAATAAAACACATTTAAAACTAGGTACCATAATACGCATGCGCAAGCCCCCGATGCGGTCCACCAAATTTGATGTTGAAATTGGACCCCACCGCCTCACCAAACTTCAAGAGCTCACGTGACTCAGGAACTAGCCGGATGAAACACCAGGTGGCGCTGTGTTAATGTCTGACGATACTGATATTGACACCAATCAGATGCGTTTGCAATAATAGAAATGAGAGGTCAGAAAAATGTTCTTTCCTATATTTTTTACTGAGAACTCCATGAGAAATAACAACTAGAATGATGTAAAAATGTTTCTTCTTAAAACGTAAACAAAACATTACCTTGTCAATGGCATGTGAATTATGTTGGTGTAGACATGTATCCAACACAGTGGCTCAATTATGTCTATATACCAACACTTTGCAGGCAGCAGACTCCTTAATGCTCAATGAAAAGTGACACAGGCAACAAAACCAGGTTTATAAGGAGGACAAAAAGTGCCATTTTCAATGTGAATATATTCCTAAGGCTTATTATTACAACTCAGTATACCTTTGTACAGATAAAAACCATCATCTACCCTTTGATGAGTATGTCTCACATCAGAGTATAAAAATAAGAGGCTTGACCATAAAAAGTAGCTGCCACATGTCAGAAGGAACACCTTGTCGATAGTTATATATTTTTTTCCAAATTTTAAATGACAGATTAAACATACAAAGCTTATGACAACGAAGGAGAGTGTTGATAAAGTGTTCTTTGGTCTAAAATTAAAGAGTACTGTCACTTTTCCACCAATGACCCTTATGAAAAGGCAGAACTGAACTTTCTATATTGCAGTTAGTGCGTTCAAGTAAACCATCAGAAGATTTATGTATGTGTCTGAAACTCATAGTACCCACCATTTATCAGCTGCTGGCTTACAAACTGATGTTTCTAATGGTAGCATGAACCAGCTCTAAAAAGTATTATTAGACCACAGGTGATGTCGTTGTATGGACCGAAAATAACATTTGGAACATTTGCCTGTAGTCACTGCAATGTAGAAATTAAAGCTTAATCTAAATTAAAGTAATAATTCAATTTCTGAAAATGTGAATGCAAAATCAGAAAACAACATGGAAAGTAAACATAAGAAAAAAAAAACCCCACAGTACTCTATTTAGTAAGTAGTATACAGTATGTAGTTTCAGACACATGTGCATGTGACCAAACAGGGCAGAGAAAGAAAGAAGAGGGGAAAAAAAAACAAACCTGCTGCATATTCACACAAAGTTGCCACACAACTTCAACTTTATGAAAAACGAGAGCAGGGTTTCCACCAGAATACTGACAGCCCAGAGGCCCGCTGAACACTAAACATGTTTGAATGTATTTACATTTACTTTCAATCTATGAAAGAGCAGCTACAGCCGTTCAGTTTGTTAACCCACAAATACACACACTCAGAAGAGTTACAACAGGGAATCCTGAAAGTAAAAAATGAACAGGTGAACTGTGATAAACTAATACTCTTTTTTTGATTTGTGTAGCTAACAGCCAAGACTTTTTCGTCTAATTTAATGCTCTTCCACTCATACAGCCTATTATTTACTACCTACTTATGGTTTGAAAAGCGAGAAAGACACTGGATTATTTGCTACCAAACAGAATAAATCTCCTTTGACCACTGGGTCTAACAACATTTCTGGAGGAAACCCTGAATATTAAGGATGAAGAGTCAAAAATATATGAAACTTATATGTATATATTTATATATATATATATATCTATAAAAAGACAATTAGTGCTTTGTTGACTGGGTAATTTACATTTAAAGGTGTGTGGTACTCTCAGTCTTTTCAGAATTATTGTCTGTCTGCACACTTGACGTGGCCTCAGTGGCTACAGTGTGCTGTACTATGTCTTTGAGGCATGTTTCTCCATCCACTGCTGGTACTACGTCGGCATCCTCCGGCTCGCTGTCGTCTTCCTCCCCTTCAGCACAGCATTCAGAGTCCTCGCTGTCACTCCCGCAGGAGCTCGACGTCTCATCTTCAGAGTCAGAATAAACCTCTGCCCCGTGGAAGATATAGTGATTTGGTGGTTGAAACAGGTATTGGCCTGCTGTGGAAAACAAAAGAGGATCAGTGAGCTTTGCACACCTATCTGGGATCTGTTCATTGTTTATGAGTTATATGGAGGGAGAAAAAAAAAACAAACTGCTGAGCAAAGGGACACACAACATGTCTTTGCACGATTTTGTCACACATCCAAAATAAATTTGTTACATTAAAGCAGCTTTGCTTGCTTTACCGTGGTCTAAAGCTTACCCTCAAGGCGTTTGCTGATTGGAGTTCTGTTAACTCGACTCATCCAGCAACGTCTACGAAATTCAAGGTTGGAGGTTTGACTCTTTCGTTCGGGTGCCTCCTCTTTTGGCGCACCTTCTGCTGCTTTCTCTGGAGATTCAGTGCTCTCCGTTGGACACTGAGCATTTGGACAAGGCTCTAGAGGTGTAACATTATTATCAGCAGTCTCTGTGACATTCAGACTTTCTGTCTCCTCCGAAGGCATATTTACTGAGTCTGTAGTGTGCCGCTTCTGCTCCTCCTGAGTCGCATCACTCGAAGCAGACAAGGCCTCGCTTGGTGGCTGTTCTGGTAACCGAGGGGGTTTCTCTGTGATCTCAGTTAATCTTACAGTGTTGTAGCAGAGCTGCTCAAAGTCTCCACCCAATCGATGACAGAGCTCGTTGATAATGACGTCACAGTCCCCGAGTAGCTCCACGTCAAAGTTCAGATGAGGCAGCTGCTCCCGATTGATCAGGACCTGAGGCACTTCATGAGGAATGGAGTCTGGATGAGAGGAAAAACAAATATTCGGTGTTTGAATGACATGCAAAGCATACAGAAACATATCGGTTAGTATGTTTAATGTTACAGACACTAAAAGTGAATCCGTTTCGATAAAACATACTTGGGATGAGGGCAACCGGTCGGACTTTAAGCGAAGAGCCAATGACGATCAAGAGATCCACCTCATCTTTATCCTGTTTCATGGCTCTGTGAAACATTTCTGGAAGGTTCTCTCCAAAGAAGACAATGTCTGGTTTCATGATTGCCAGAGGGATATCTGGACACCGTGGACAATGAGGGACAACCTGATGGATGAATTTAATGTATTATTTATTTACTACAGCGCCACTAAACACCATCCAAATTTTATGGGGTGGGCAATCACTCACAGCAATAACAAGGCAATCTTTCTGGAATATTTTAAACAGTCAGCTATGTTATGGGTTGTTTGGCAGGTAAAACTAAAAAGGGTATTATCAGCTTTTGATGTCCATGTGGTTTCCCTTGTTTACAAGTAATTACGTAGATATTTGAGACCCTAACAGCAAATATATACAGATAAATCCTTATACTTATTAAAGAGGTTTTTCACACGATGTTTCTACATGCAATCTGTATCTGCATTATTGGCCTTGGTGATGGTGCAACATCCAACAGTGTCTGCAAAAAAAGTGGTATCCTGGATTAGATTGCAGTGAACACATACCTGGTTAAAGATGTCTTCCCTTATAGCCTCACAGTCCACTTTGTGCTTACAGACGAGACAGGATGCAGTTGCAAATGACCCTAAAATATAATTGACATTGAATTACTGGGGAAGAACTATAAAAAAACAAAAACAAACAAATATCGAAATAAGCAAGAGGGATCAATCACATGCACCACTCACCGTGACACTGGATAATCCGCTGAACCCCAGCCACTTGTTCCAGTGTATCAATGTTTTGTGTATAATTGCGCAGCAGCTTTCTTTGCTTATCTAGCATAGATATAAATCTATGACAGGGAGAAGGTTCAAACTGCCCAGGGTAGATCTCCTGTAATATAAAATTATGCATTCAGTACTTGTGAAGAAAATGCAAACATTGCTATAGTCATATGCCCCCACCATGGCTTTTCTGGACCATATTTAAACACTTAATAACTGTTTATATTTCATGCCTCATAGCATGGTTTGAATATATTTGATAATAATAAATCAGTGATCAATCTTTAAAACCTTTTTTTAAACCTTTTTCAGAGTGCAGTATTAACTGACTTAGAACACAATATATATACAAAATGCTTATTGCAAACTAGTCTGTGCATTCAAAGCAGTGCTAGGAAACCTGGCATGTGTGGGACTTCCACATCAGTTTCTCACACTCACTGAAATGGCAGCTCAGGTCCTTTTGTAATGTTATGACCCAACCCATCTTATGAGATCTGTTTTAATCTCTATTAGCAAATACATACAGTACTTTATTCGGAGTACTTAATTGCAATTTTATTCATGTAGCACATTTATTAATATGTAAACACAATGTGCTTAAGAGAGAAGATAAAAACATTAAATGCTGTGTAAGTTTACAAGACACACCCACACAGCTATTGAACTTTAAGCAATTTTTTCAACCAGGAAAAGTATTGCTGTGAGGCAACAGTGCTACCCACTGTACCACAATATGCTACTGTATATGGATCACCTTCCCACCCTATTACAGATATTGTGTCTATGATAAGGGACCCTCTGACTTCTGCATAGCCTCTGTTATTTTGTGGATCTTATTTGATCACTCCTGTGTTCTTTTACTATTTCACTGTTTGGAGAATTCCCCACGATCCTTTAAATTTCCCGTTCCTGCAGGGGCCTGATCAAATCTGGTGGGAACACAAACAGTTCTTGTGATAAAATTTTAAGTTACTTTAGGAAAATTAAACAATTTCAAGCTAAAAGACATACAGGGAGTGCAGAATTATTAGGCAAATGAGTATTTTGTCCACATCATCCTCTTCATGCATGTTGTCTTACTCCAAGCTGTATAGGCTCGAAAGCCTACTACCAATTAAGCATATTAGGTGATGTGCATCTCTGTAATGAGAAGGGGTGTGGTCTAATGACATCAACACCCTATATCAGGTGTGCATAATTATTAGGCAACGTCCTTTCCTTTGGCAAAATGGGTCAAAAGAAGGACTTGACAGGCTCAGAAAAGTCAAAAATAGTGAGATATCTTGCAGAGGGATGCAGCAGTCTCAAAATTGCAAAGCTTCTGAAGCGTGATCATCGAACAATCAAGCGTTTCATTCAAAATAGTCAACAGGGTCGCAAGAAGCGTGTGGAAAAACCAAGGCGCAAAATAACTGCCCATGAACTGAGAAAAGTCAAGCGTGCAGCTGCCAAGATGCCACTTGCCACCAGTTTGGCCATATTTCAGAGCTGCAACATCACTGGAGTGCCCAAAAGCACAAGGTGTGCAATACTCAGAGACATGGCCAAGGTAAGAAAGGCTGAAAGACGACCACCACTGAACAAGACACACAAGCTGAAACGTCAAGACTGGGCCAAGAAATATCTCAAGACTGATTTTTCTAAGGTTTTATGGACTGATGAAATGAGAGTGAGTCTTGATGGGCCAGATGGATGGGCCCGTGGCTGGATTGGTAAAGGGCAGAGAGCTCCAGTCCGACTCAGACGCCAGCAAGGTGGAGGTGGAGTACTGGTTTGGGCTGGTATCATCAAAGATGAGCTTGTGGGGCCTTTTCGGGTTGAGGATGGAGTCAAGCTCAACTCCCAGTCCTACTGCCAGTTTCTGGAAGACACCTTCTTCAAGCAGTGGTACAGGAAGAAGTCTGCATCCTTCAAGAAAAACATGATTTTCATGCAGGACAATGCTCCATCACACGCGTCCAAGTACTCCACAGCGTGGCTGGCAAGAAAGGGTATAAAAGAAGAAAAACTAATGACATGGCCACCTTGTTCACCTGATCTGAACCCCATTGAGAACCTGTGGTCCATCATCAAATGTGAGATTTACAAGGAGGGAAAACAGTACACCTCTCTGAACAGTGTCTGGGAGGCTGTGGTTGCTGCTGCACGCAATGTTGATGGTGAACAGATCAAAACACTGACAGAATCCATGGATGGCAGGCTTTTGAGTGTCCTTGCAAAGAAAGGTGGCTATATTGGTCGCTGATTTGTTTGTTTTGTTTTTGAATGTCAGAAATGTATATTTGTGAATGTGGAGATGTTATATTGGTTTCACTGGTAAAAATAAATAATTGAAATGGGTATATATTTGTTTTTTGTTAAGTTGCCTAATAATTATGCACAGTAATAGTCACCTGCACACACAGATATCCCCCTAAAATAGCTAAAACTAAAAACAAACTAAAAACTACTTCCAAAAACATTCAGCTTTGATATTAATGAGTTTTTTGGGTTCATTGAGAACATGGTTGTTGTTCAATAATAAAATTATTCCTCAAAAATACAACTTGCCTAATAATTCTGCACTCCCTGTAAGTATTATTTTTTTCTTTCTATTCCAAAGCATAAAATGGGTCAAATTTAACTGAACATTATGTTATGTTTTAAGTTAACTTAAAAAACAGGTTCTGATTCTCCATTTAAAAGTTGGTGTAAACATGGGGGTGTGGGGCAGCGTATTAAACAACATTACAAAATTTAACAGGAACTCAGAAGCGGCTTACATTTAAGTAGTTTCCCTTTCTAAATGACCAACACCCTTTCACAGAATGAAAGTGCACAATCCACTAGTCATGTAGACCTTGCAATGGTCTACATGAAGAGATTTATGGTTTGGATTAAGATTAATAATTCTTTGTTAGAGAGCATTCAAATTGTTATTCTATTGTTCATGTAAAACCAACCTTAGCAAACTTAAAAAACGGTCTAGGGTCCCGTCTGAAGTACTCAATGTCAAACATAGCTTGAGGATCTGGAAGATCTGGAAAATCTACAGCAAGCCGTGCATAAATTCCATCTCTGGAGCGGAAGTCTGGTATTCCACATGAAACTGAAACCTACAACAAATAAAATAAAAATAATAAGGAAATGCAATGAACACTAGTACTGAAAATCGAATTTACACAGTAGAGCTACATGATAAAGTAAAAAATGCATACCCCAGCACCAGTCAGCACTAGTATCCTTTTACTTTCATGTAGTAGCCTGACTACATCTTCTAAGGTATTAATATCTTTCCGCTTCTTTCTTTTTGGAGGCTCTGAGATGTTGATGATGATCTGCCACAATGTCATGTCATCTAAATCTGGTGGGAGTACAGTCTCGGGCAGCAAATCCCTCAGGATGGCCCTTGGATCTGTCTCTCTAATGTGCTGCTGGATGAAACTGTAGGAACCTGCGAGCAAGAACATAACATCTCAGTATGGCTGGATTTCAAAAACTGTACACACATACTTGTACAATGCAAACAATTATTATGTGGTTTAAATATATACATACACACTAAATACATATTATAAGTGGCGTAATCTAAGATATTGTAGTTTATTAATGATCTGATTATCTTAGTTACCTATTTGCGGTTGAGGAGTCCAGTCGCTGGAGCTTGCATGCGAGGACCTGTCATCGTCTTCAGTGATGTGCTCCGGAGTGACAGCCAAACCGTTAGAGGGAAGATCATCGTGCCCAAGAAAATCTAAGTACAGACATGGAGAAAATTAACTAAATAAGACTAGATATAAGTCGCGACTCTCTTTAATAACTTCTACGACCCGTTCCAAAAGTAAATCGGTGAACGCAGTCTCTCAAAGTCAACTTTCAACCGGCTAACAAACGCTAAGTTGCTCTCAAAGTTTTGCGTGGTTATGAAAAAGTTAAATGGCCAAATTTGTGCTGGCAGGATCACTGATAGAGTTCTACTTCCGTTTAGCGAAATATAATTTAGTGGAAAAGTTCCCGTTTTCAGGAGTACACAGTTCTCGACACCCACACAGCATTACTGTATTTAACATTAGCAAAGTTAACTGTTTCACATGGAGCCAGTTAGCTCACCGGTTAAGTTGGCAAAGAGAATTTTTCTCACTGTAAATCACTTAAATACTCAAAGTTTTTCTCTCTTTTTATACCTGGACTGTCCTCGGTTGCGCCAAAGACAGTGGTGTCGTCCAGTTTTCCAACTGGCTTGTGAGGGTCGGAGAGCAATACTTCCAGTCCATTGTTGTCTCCGCCTAGCGCTGCCGGGGCCTGTTCTACCGCCATCACCGGCTTAGCTTCCTTCTCCGCGGGCTGCGCACAATTCAACGCCGCCTCCCAGCTCTCAGTTGCCGCGGAGACGCACGAGAACTGGTCCGCTTCGACGGCTTTTAGTCCATAGTTAGTCCCTGGACTGATTTTCGAAATCTTAGCCGGAGGTTCCCCCGTATCGGAGGCGCCCGAAAGGGCCGTTTTGAGACTGTTCTCTCCGTCCGCCATCTTCAGCCCGCAGAGCCGCTGAGCAGGAGCCTTCCTCTCGGACAGCTGGCTCATTTGCATAGCACACGTGACTCGTTCTCCACCAGTAGTCACGAGCGAAACGCCCCCCTCTACGTCGCTGACATTATACCATAACAAATATTGTTGCCTTCAAGTGCTGTCGGATGATTTCTAATCATAGGTTAGCCCTCGCGAATCTTTCAAGCCTTTCGGTGATGTGTTTCGCGTAAATATAAACGATTTTATATTGACGTGCAGCCGTTGAAAGCTTAATTAATGCCCCAGTTACAAATCTGTCATTTTCTTTTTTCGTTGCCACACAAGCTTTAAGTATGTGAAAGAAATGTAGTTTTACTACATAAAAATATAACATTTTTAATTTCCTAAAGCTACCATTGCCTTTGTTTCTTAGCCAGATGAATAAATGAATTTTCTAGTAAGCAGGACCATTATCAAGACCCTTGAATGCATCGTGCGTCATACGGTAAAAAGGGGCAGCTGGGCTCTCCCAACAACTCAGGAGAGAGCTCCCTTGACAATTTTAACAGTTTAATAATCCCTGAAATCTAACGCTAGCTGACAAAACCATACTGAGACAAACTTTGCTAACAGTTAGTAGTTGGCTAGTTGGTTATAGTAAGTGAGTGAGAGGGGGGACCCTTTGGCAACCCTTTAACTGATCAGCTGTGATCACGTTCAGCAGCATTTGTGGTCCGTTAAAAGAAGCCATACGTGCTTCTCCGACAGATTTTTATGGAGGCTGTTTTGAGCTGTAAACCTGAGGATTTGGAGGATTACTACGGGTTACTGGGATGCGATGAACTGTCATCGGTAAGTTCTCGTCAGTGGGTTTAAGGCTCAGACTATTTCCTGGGTTGCTGAACGGATATAGTCTCGATCTATAAGTCAGTAATTATTTGGGTCAATAGCCTGTACGCTGCTGAGTCAAAAAATGTGAAAATAAAAATGTATGTGTGCCTCAGATTAGGCTGAACCAACAGAGACCTGTTGATGTGAAACTAGTCGTGCGTCATCCAGTGTCTGCCAGCCAGCATTTAAATTCATTTGTGTATAACTAGATTAGATATGCAATCAGTGTGATTTTTTAATGTATCTTACTAAAACAAATCTTTGATTATCAACATCAACACACATATCCACCGTGGTCTTGTGATCGCCAATTTTCACTCAATATATTACTCAGCAATCAGCAACACTCATAGACTGGCAGAGCTGAGGGTCTCAACTAGTCAATAACACGGTCAAGATAACATAGATCTGATTGATTAGATCACATCAGACTATGAGGTTTGTTTTGTTTTGTTCTCCTGCAGACTGAACAGATTCTCAATGAATACAAGATTCGAGCCTTGGCATGTCATCCAGACAAACACCTCGACAGCCCAAGAGCAGGTAATGCACACACACCACTAACTGTGTGTGAGTCATATTTCATATAACCTTTTTTTCATAGCCCGAAGCAATAAAGTATTACAAAGTGTGCTATTACCCCTTCATTACCTCTTCATTCACACTTTTCTTACATAGTTAATGTCTGTTTCTGATGTCTTAACTTCAAAGCAAATAATGCTAATAGAGCGGATGCTTACAGCTGTATACAGTAAATTGTTTTATTAAATTTTAAATTTTCTATTAAAGCCGTTTTTTCTGTTGTGAAAGTGGCAGATTTCCAGAAGCTGCAGGAAGCCAAAGAGGTTTTATGCGATGAAACCAAAAGGAAAAACTATGATCTTTGGAAAAGAAGTGGAGTTACGATCCCATTCCATGACTGGCAGGCCTTGAACGACTCAGTGAAAACTGTACGTAATGTCCTCTCTTTAGATTCTTATAAACACTGTGCAACCATTGACACTTAAAAAGCCTGCTAATTTGTTTACAGTCAATGCACTGGGCTGTGAGAAATAAGAAGGAACCAATGTTGGAGGCCTCCAAACCAGAAGACCCCATCACGTCACAAGCAGAGAGCTTTCACTGTGAGCAGCAGGAAACGGGGAAATCTTCGTGTGAAAGCACGGCATACTCGGGTAACTGAAATTTATTCCAATTCTTTAAAGCAAGATGTTGCTGGAGAGCAATACATAACAACACACAAAATACAAGTAAGGAAGTGGTCAGTGCCATAGGATCCTTATTTTTGAAAGTCAGACATGAGAAAAGTTTAATTGATACCAGTATGATAGACATGATTTGGTGTATTTTCAATCTAATTTCATTGCAGAGAGGCAATGGATATTCAGAACAGCTACTCAAGAGCTTCTCTGCTCTTATATTAAGCTGATGGAATATAAAAGTAGGAGCTCTTTAGTGCTCATATTAAAGAGGGCTGCACGCCCACCCAATGTTTTGTGAGGTTTTGCACTTTGCACTTCAAAGCTACCACTTTAAAGCACTGATTTCATTTTATTTTGGTTATAATTTCAGGTTCAGCAATTATTCACAACTTGGCTGTGAGACCATGTTAGTAGTTTCCTCTTAGCTAGTTTTTAGCTTCAGTGTTCAGGGCTGACACTTTCCTGTAGCCCTGAGGACTGATTCAGTTTTCCTGAGATTCTACAGAAGCTCGCTGTGGATTCCTTTTTCCTTTATAATACTGCCACAAAATGTTTCAAATATTTGCCGCTAAAAAGCACTGTGAGGACTTTGTTCTGAAACTAATTTTTAGAGTTAGAAGTCAGTCATAACCTCTGAGATAAACACTTGCAAGTCAGTATTACTATAGCTGAAACACAGCTATGATTATAGACTTTCCTCCACGAGCATCAGTACAGCTTACCGGATACTCAAGCCAAGTACACAACAGGCTTGAGTACTCAGTGAAGGATCTGAACTGTTCCTCATGTGAATTTCTTCTAGAGTAAACAGTAGCTGTTTAAAAAGTACTGAACTGCATAAAGGGAAGTGAAGTGACTCTTTCTTATCATTGCTGCAGGTGATTTCTGCCATCGACGCTTCCGCTGGGCTGGTGACTCTCCATCTAATCTGCTGCGGAAATTCCGAAATTATGAAATCTGAATATATTAAAACTTTCATGTTGTCCAAGTGTTGCTAGACTTGGGACCATTTTATTGTAATGCCAGCTTTTATAGAGTATGTTTAGTTGTTGTGCAGCTGTGACATCAGTAACTGTCTCACTGTGTTTACTCTTGCCTAATAATTGGTGGGACTGTTGCAAAGCTAACTGTCAGGTGTATGTTACGTTTGGCTAAATTCTTTATTATTAATATTATTTTTCTTCCGTGGTGTGTACCTTCCCTACAGTTTGTTGTAGAGACACCATTCTGGCACCAAATTGCTCCCTCATTTTATTTCTGTCATGTTTGAATTATTTAATGTGTCCTCACTAATAGCTCCTCATTCAGGTGAATGGGAAAAGAGAGCCAGAAAAATGTTACTTCAGCCATCATTTTACCACTGAATCATATAAAAATTTGTCTTTTTTCTAACAATGTCTTCCTCAATGTCTACCAGATGTATACTTTTTGATCTGGCGGCATTTGAGTGAGACGAGTTCCATCTCACCGCCCAATAGACTTATATGAAGCCTACAGGCAGTCTATTGGGCAGTGAGATGGAATACATATATATGTATCTCTCTCAGTAACATACAGTGGAGGCATGATTGTGCGTGATATTATTGTTTGCTGTAATGTATTGTGTTTGTATTAGTATTATTCTTTGACTTCTTCAGCTTTGTTTGAGGCCAAACTAATTCTTTGAATTGAAACCTTAAGTTTTCCACAATTGTGCTTTAGTACAGCATGTTCACCCTTTATCAGAAGGAAGTCACAACATGTGGTCTATAGCTAAATATAATATGTTATTTTGTAAAGATAGGAAATCACTTATTGTTTAGTTTGTTTTAACTGCACGGTCAGAAGAAATATATTTTAAATGTTCAGTAGCAAAACATATGAAGTGAACAGAGGTTTCAAATCTTTAAAGCTAATATAGCTAATATAAATATAGTTAAATATCGCAAATAAAATAAACAATAATAAAAAAAAATTAAGATTACCTATAAAAGTAGCTGTTAAAAATAGCAGGCTACAGAATTTTTTTGTTCCTATAATGAAAAACACAAAGGCTGAGTTTCTGTAACACAGATTTAGCTTTGAGCACAAACCTTTTAAGGGAACTTGCTGACACAGTCTCTTCCACAATCCGCCCATGCTTTCATGTTGTTTACACCAAGTTCTAACCCTACAATTCAAATGTCTTAGCAGAAATCGACTCATTAGACCAAGCAACATTTTTCCAAGCCCTTGTTGTCCAAATCTGGCAGATTTTGCAGTGTCTTAGTTTCTTGTTCTTGGCTGACAGGAGTGGGACCCGGTGTGGTCTTCTGCTGCTGTAGCCTATCTGGTTTAAGGTTTGACACAATGTGCATTCATGGATGTTCTTCTGCAAACCTTGGTTGTGATGAGTTATTATTTGAGTTAGTGTTGCTTTCCTATCAGATCCAGTCAGCAAGTAAATTTCTATATGCCTAAATACTCTGAGATTCTGCCATGTGATTAGGTGATGATATTTTCATTACTGAGTGACTGGTGAGTGTATTTATGAGACATTTCATCATAAATAAAATAATGGCATGACAACCCAATGCTTGTAATGCAAGTGACCTTCTTTTATTTGTATCACTGACTATTATTCATGTAGCGGACTGTAAGCAAAGAAGAGGAAATATATTAAAATCTAAACAATAAAAAAAAAAGTTTCCGAATGCTGTCATATTTACTGGTGGTTATCTACTGGTGAGTTAATCCAAGTTATCAAGATGTGTTAAATAATCACTCCAGTTTCCAGTTCATAGGCTAGGCTTGAGCTTATTTTGCTTTATAAAGAAGGTTACATTTTATGGAAAAAGTTATGTCAATACCAAGTAATAAACGGCTAAATTACTATGATTTATTGGCCTATTACAGAGTACATAGACAATTTGCTCATGTACATAGATATGTGGAATAAACAATGGGGTTTTAATAGTGCTGGAAATTTAGAAAGAAAAAAGAAATAATATTTCCTGGAGTCTTTCACATTCAATGAATCCTTCTAATTGGCTATCCGAGGAACCTTTTGTTTTTTCAGGGAACGACTTACTAACGTTCCTAAAGAGGACTTAAAAGAACCAAAGGAAGCGGTGTGCAGACCTTTTATAAAAGTACCCGGTTTTCACCGCTTGATGTCGCTGTGTTATTCGTGACGTCACTTTTGTGAAAGATAAAAGCCCGAAGAGCACTTCTGTTTCTCGCCGGGTGCGGTGGCGCGCGCCTGTAATCCAAGCTACCGGGAGGCTGAGGCTGGCGGATCGTTTGAGCTCAGGAGCTCTGAGCTGCAGCGGACTATGCCGATCGGGTGTCCGCACTAAGTTCGGTATCGATATGGTGCTCCTGGGGGAGCTCGGGACCACCAGGTCGCCTAAGGAGGGGTGCACCGGCCCAGGTCGGAAACGGAGCAGGTCAAAGCCCCCGTGCCGCTCAGTAGTGGGATCGCGCCTGTGAATAGACGCTGTAGTGCAGCCTGAGTAATACAGCGGGACCCAGTCTTTTTATACTCTTTCTCCTCTCCACAGAAATATACACACACTCACACATCACGTTTTTACAGCTTATAAAAGCGTCAAACACGGTCTCTCTGTCCTCTCGTTCCATTGAAAACCACCGCTGTTTCTTGGTCCAACAGCGCCTCCAACTGGAGGGGAGTAGCAATGACCATCACTGCAAATTCAAAGAGACGGTGAACTTTTTTTTTTCTTTCAGTGATTGACTTTGATGAACAAGCAGGACTGGACTGGGACAAAAAAATCAGCCCGGGCATTTTGACTAGAGAACAGCCCACCAGGAATTATAGGAAAAGCCATAAAGCCTCTGAATGAAAACAAATGCTGTTGTGACAGTGATGTACGCTGTCCTGTTGGTATATATGTATCAATCTAATAAACTTAAACCTACACCATCCTCCCTATTCTGGTATTTTAAACAGTACTTACCGGAAATATCAAACAACCTAATCAATAATTACATATACCTAACTAGCAGAGTTGCCAACTCCCAGCAAAAATAGGGAACCGCCCCCCACCCTCCGCCTAATCATGCTTAATCAACGTAATCGACTTTAATTTATTGCCAGGGTAAAACAAATGCACAGAAACCAATTATTTTTCTACAGTAAATAAATAGATTCAACATCTTTCCGCAGCAGAATTGCAGACTGCACACATGGTACCTTCCCAAAGGAAAAAGTACTACAGCTTATTAGGGCATATATTAGACTTAATATTTACGATATACAAGAATGAATTTTTATATATTTTTACATGAGATGACCACTTTGGTTGTAAGATTCGGTTGTATTTATTAAAACCTAGACATTTTAAATGAGAAACTGTGTGTTGACTGTGTGTTGAGCAGCACCTTTACGGCTGCTGTTGGCTGCTATCTGCAGCAGTTTCCTGATGACGTCACGTGTGTAAACCTTAAAGTCTGCGTAAACGAGGGCGCCTCTTGCCGGGTGCGGTGGCGCGCGCCTGTAATCCAAGCTACCGGGAGGCTGAGGCTGGCGGATCGTTTGAGCTCAGGAGCTCTGAGCTGCAGCGGACTATGCCGATCGGGTGTCCGCACTAAGTTCGGTATCGATATGGTGCTCCTGGGGGAGCTCGGGACCACCAGGTCGCCTAAGGAGGGGTGCACCGGCCCAGGTCGGAAACGGAGCAGGTCAAAGCCCCCGTGCCGCTCAGTAGTGGGATCGCGCCTGTGAATAGACGCTGTAGTGCAGCCTGAGTAATACAGCGGGACCCAGTCTTTTTATACTCTTTCTCCTCTCCACAGAAATATACACACACTACACATCACGTTTTTACAGCTTATAAAAGCGTCAAACACGGTCTCTCTGTCCTCTCGTTCCATTGAAAACCACCGCTGTTTCTTGGTCCAACAGCGCCTCCAACTGGAGGGGAGTAGCAATGACCATCACTGCAAATTCAAAGAGACGGTGAACTTTTTTTTTCTTTCAGTGATTGACTTTGATGAACAAGCAGGACTGGACTGGGACAAAAAAATCAGCCCGGGCATTTTGACTAGAGAACAGCCCACCAGGAATTATAGGAAAAGCCATAAAGCCTTGAATGAAAACAAACGCTGTTGTGACAGTGTTACCTTCTTGTTGAATGTATATCTCTTATGTCAGATACTGGTGTAGATAGTATTTATAACGATTTAATGATGAAAAAAAAAACCCCACCATCCCTTTAAACTAATACACCATCCTCCCTATTCTGGTATTTTAAACAGTACTTACCAGAAATATCAAACAACCTAATCAATAATTACATATACCTAACTAGCAGAGTTGCCAACTCCCAGCAAAAATAGGGAACCGCCCCCCACCCTCCGCCTAATCATGCTTAATCAACGTAATCGACTTTAATTTATTGCCAGGGTAAAACAAATGCACAGAAACCAATTATTTTTCTACAGTAAATAAATAGATTCAACATCTTTCCGCAGCAGAATTGCAGACTGCACACATGGTACCTTCCCAAAGGAAAAAGTACTACAGCTTATTAGGGCATATATTAGACTTAATATTTACGATATACAAGAATGAATTTTTATATATTTTTACATGAGATGACCACTTTGGTTGTAAGATTCGGTTGTATTTATTAAAACCTAGACATTTTAAATGAGAAACTGTGTGTTGACTGTGTGTTGAGCAGCACCTTTACGGCTGCTGTTGGCTGCTATCTGCAGCAGTTTCCTGATGACGTCACGTGTGTAAACCTTAAAGTCTGCGTAAACGAGGGCGCCTCTTGCCGGGTGCGGTGGCGCGCGCCTGTAATCCAAGCTACCGGGAGGCTGAGGCTGGCGGATCGTTTGAGCTCAGGAGCTCTGAGCTGCAGCGGACTATGCCGATCGGGTGTCCGCACTAAGTTCGGTATCGATATGGTGCTCCTGGGGGAGCTCGGGACCACCAGGTCGCCTAAGGAGGGGTGCACCGGCCCAGGTCGGAAACGGAGCAGGTCAAAGCCCCCGTGCCGCTCAGTAGTGGGATCGCGCCTGTGAATAGACGCTGTAGTGCAGCCTGAGTAATACAGCGGGACCCAGTCTTTTTATACTCTTTCTCCTCATATATCCTCACACATCACGTTTTTACAGCTTGTAACACCTTTTTTTGTCATCACCATGTGAGCCAGCATGTGAGTATTGATGTTTGTTGGTCCATCACCGCCTCCATCTGGATCACAGGAGAAAAATAAAAGAAACAACGTTTCAACAAGTTTCTTCTTTCTCCACTGCAGAGTACCTCTGTCAGCATTTTTCTCTTTCTTTCTGCTGGTCTATATTTATTCGAGCACAGTGGTAAAAGGATTTAAAATACCACACCTCATAGGGAAATATAGCACATTTTTACAAATAGAACAGAATAGAAAAATCCTTTAATTGTCCCACAAGGGGAAATTTGGTTGTAACAGCAGCAAAAAACACCGTCTGGTTGTTGAGTTTGTTTGAGTTTGTTTTCACCCTCAAATGAGCTGCCTGCTTCTGCTCTACAAAAAAACACACAATATAATATTATATATATATATATATATATTATATATATATATATATATTTTTTTTTTTTTTTTTTTTTTTTTTTTTTTTTACAGAAACACATATTTACATCATGGACAATATACAAAAACAGAGTACTGTACAGTTATTAAGATTGAAGTACAGATGAAAGTGGAAAACCCAGGTTTTATTGCGCAAACAGAGCAGGGTACTGGAAGATGTTTAAATAATTAAGAATATTTACAAAATGTACAGATTGTGCATTGTACCTGTGCATCAAAAGGTAAATGTAACTTCCAATATGTCAGTATATATAAACTGAGAAAAATAATGTGCAAGTTATAACAGTAGTAGTTGTTCAGTTGATTAGTGGAAATTACAGCGCTGATGTAAACACCTATGTGTGTTGGGAGCAAACCTTATGTACATAAGATTTTAATTTTTATCTTTTATGTTTGTTTAAGTGTAAGTCTGAGGTCCGTGGGAGCACTGCAATTTCAAATGCCCGTGTATGTTTTGTACATTTGGTTTTTGAGTTTGATGGTTCCTTCTTCCCTTGTAATTGCACGGAAATGTAAACTAAATAACTACAATAACAGGTGCTATCATAAAGTGGTTTTTGTTGTTGTTGTTGTTGCTGTTTTTTTACATAACAAAAATGAAACTACGTTTTTCTATAATAAAGTATACAGCGGTGTTTACCACCTGTAGAGCGTGCCTCCCACTGCTGAATCTGATTGGTCGGATCAGCTGCGCTTCTGCTCATTGGCCCGCGCACCCGTCACTCAGGCGGTTGTAGTGGGGTCATTTCAGTCCGGTTTATAGCAGAGTCAGGTCATTCACTGTACTTGAAAAAGGCACTATAATGGCGGGACGTCTTCTTCTCCGAGCTTGTACAACAACACTGCAGCTGAGGAGCGGCGTGCTGGCCCCGCTGCACCGTTCAATGGCCACAGTGAGAGGTAGGACTCCGTATTTACGACAGGAGACGTGACTTCACAGGCCTCCGCAGTGCGTTACAGCCACAGCTGTCACCGCTCACTCGACTTAGTGCGAAAAGCGAAAGGCTGGTTATATTGGCAATTTTAGCGGCGTCTTTATTGTTTAGTTTGGTAGCTGACAAGTTAGTAACAAGGAGTTTGCAGTACGTGCTAGCTAGCTACCGCCAGTGTTTTATTTACATCAAAAAGAAACACCTGTGTACATATTTATTTAAAGAAGTAAAACATATTTGTGGGAGGCCTAAGTGCTTTGAGATACACAAAGTCCCTACCTAAATACGACTATAAAGTACACCTTAAAAAAAAATGAAGGTCATTTGGACTTTAGCGAGTGGAAAGGCCTTTGATAGACCCACCTCCTTTGGCAGACTCCGTTGGGCAGGTGCCAGCACCCTGATAGGGGACAGGAGTGTGTTATTGTGGGAGGCGTCCAATGCTGACGTGCAGGCTTGCCCGCACTCATTACAGAGTTTATTATAGTTCTGTATTTTCTAATTAGTTATAATTTTTATTTCGTTTTGAGCTTTTCTTTTTAATTTAGTTTAGTTTTTGTTCTTAGAAGACGTTTCGTGTTGGTTTCTGTGTTAGTTTTAGTCTTTTTAGTTATTAGTGTGCGGAGGCCATATGCAAGAAGTAAGATTTAAGCAAGTTATTATAGGCTTTTAATATAAAACTGATTTTTTTTAAGCAGCTGAATCAAATACAGATTTTTTGTTTATTATTTGTATATATTATTATCATTTATTCATTTTTTTAATAGAAACCTTTTTGCTATTTAATTTTTCAGGCATACCAACAGATGAAGAACAGGCCACTGGGCTGGAGCGCCGTACCCTCCAGGCCCTCAAACAGGGAAAGGTAGGCTACTGTATACATATGATAATGAACCTGAACTGCACATAAGCTAATTTTTTTCTTTTTCCCGTTTACATCACAGGACCCTTACAGCATCCTGAAACCAAAGCACTATGCTGGTACCAAAGAAGACCCTCACATTGTGCCAGGCATAGGAACCAAGAGGCTGGTGGGATGTCTCTGTAAGTGATGCATAATGAATACAATTTCCCCTTTATGAATCTGTTTTACCAGTGTTAACAACTTTTTCTTTTTTAATTATAACTTTTTAAAAATCTTTGCAGGTGAGGAAGACAACACTGCTATTGTGTGGTTCTGGCTTCATGAGGGAGAGGCCCAGCGCTGTCCTTCCTGTGGTTCCCACTATAAGCTTGTCCATCACGAGTTGCCCCACTGATACCAAAACTAACACACAAAGCCCCCAAATTGGGCAACAACAGACAAGTGTATTTGCCTTCTTTAAGGCCATATTCTGCAGTGTGTGCACATCATTCAACTTGTACAGTTTATGATTAAATTGTGACTTGAAGTGGAATGTGTTGATGGGTATTTTCATGAGAGAACAGACACAGTTAAAATATTAAAGGTTAATTTACTATATAAGCTGGACTTTAAAGGGGACCTATTATTCTGATTTCCAACATATTTTAATCCATCACAGCAGCTTTGTACTGTCAATTAAAAATCATTATTTTTCCTTAATGCAGGCCCTCAGATTTTGTCTCTCTGACTTTAAGGTAACTTTATTTCTGATTGGCTGCCCCTCAAAGGTTTCTATTGCGCATTCGACTACATTTCTGACACCTCAACAGTTGCCCTTGAAGAAATGTGTCATTGTGTCAACAATTAGCCAATCATAGGGAAAAAAAATCACCTTCTTTGGAAGAATGAAGTGATGATATTGTAAATGTGAAATCTAAAAAAATCGCCATTATTTACCGTCTAGATTTTGGCGTAAATAATTACTTTGGCTGTCTTTACCGCTTTCATGAGCCCCTCCACTTGCAGGATGTGAATAGGAAATGGCTGTGTGCCCGAGATGACATCTGCCCTTTGTAACTTCATACAAACCCAAGAGTAGGAAGACGCTGATGCCTAAGCACACGGATTACACATACCTATACTTACCACCTCCTCTGAAACTCTGGTCAGGTGTCATAAGAACATCCATCATCAGAACATATTTGAAAGAAAATAACAAAAAGCAGAATTAACCCCTTTTAAAAACAAAATGTGGTATATTTTTTGTTAAAAAATACCTTCTACAGCAATATTCAAACACAAGGTACTATATTAAAAATAACCAACCTTTCATAAGAACTTCGAACC
This sequence comes from Haplochromis burtoni, assembly GCF_018398535.1. Lineage (NCBI taxonomy): Eukaryota > Metazoa > Chordata > Actinopteri > Cichliformes > Cichlidae > Haplochromis > Haplochromis burtoni. The sequence goes on from NW_024582457.1 coordinate 664,525, forward strand.
TTACCAGCAAGTAACCCATTTATTTCAGTGGCTGTACTTTGTTTTTATTTGTGGATTGTTAAGGCAAACAGCCAAGAAAATCCACTCAGCATCTATAGCAAACACTTCGCATTGCTCTCGAGCAAATGTCACAAGAGAACCTTTGTCAAACAAAGTAGATTTACATTGGCTAACAATTTTTGCAACAGGGGATGAAAAAACCCAAACTCCTGTAAAATACGGTGTCACTTTGATGACAAAGCCATGCAGAAAATACTGCTAGAGTGTAGTTTAAAAAATATGTTTCTGTTGACACCTTGTCAGATGTGAATCAGGTCTTATTTTTCTCTATATTTTTTGGGAGGGTGGAATTACGTGGTATTTTGTGGTGTTTGACTACATTTTAAACCAGTAAAAACATAATAGAAGCATCTCACTGTCACAATAAATTAGGTGTTAAGCATTAGAAAAATTTCACTGTATTTTACAGGAGTTTGCCAGTTTATTTATGCCCCTGTGCTGTATATACCAGTAGTTTGCTTCGTCCTATCCAAACATGAATAAAAGCATATCTACATGAGCAATATTAAATGTGAATCAACTTGTGTGGGATTGGGCTTCAAATACTTTGATGGCAAGAAAGCAGCTGGAAAAAAAAAAAATCAACATTAACATGAAAGTCCAGCCGTTCATCTCAGTCACCTTTAGTGTCATGTGGCCTCCTTTTTAATTTTTATTTTTTTCAACTTGTGTTTGACTCATCCAGACTGAGAAGTCTGCAAAAAACCATCTGGGAATGTGGTTGCCATCAACAGTCTCAACATGGATTTTTATGTTCTATCAGGCAAGATTGAAGCCTTGATTGTGATCTATAGCCTGTAGCAGCTTCTCACGGAGCATTTCTAGACTTGTGTACTTGGGCAGGTCCAGCAGGTTGAAGCAGGTGTGGGCGACAGGTAAGTAATGCTCCCCTCCACCAGTAGGCTGGATCACCAGTTTCAAGCTTTTCATGCCCAAGATGGGGATGCGGTCACTTCCAGTGAGGAACACTGTAAAGACAAGATTTTTGTTTCTCTTCACTCTTCAAGGTCCGCATGTAACATGCAAACTCACACAAAATTAATGAAATTAACTTTTCTGCTGTTTAGGGCAACACTTACAGAGAAACTGTTTTTTCTTCTCCAATGGAAGATTGTGAAACACCTCCCAGAAAAGCCTGATTGTAGGGTGGTCTGTCCAGTACTCCCCTTTGTACTCAGTAGTCTATGAGCAAAAGAGCATAAACAAAAATGATTTTCATAATCCATCTTATAATGTACAAGGCTCACTTTAAAAAGTGAGATTCACAGTGGCCACTGGGGCTTTTAAATGATGTATTGACTGAGAAACCAAGGATACTGCACACTCTTACATCAGCAACCTGCCAATCACACCATACCGGCAAATGTTTCCTTAATTCACAAAATGAAGATTATACTGTATTAGATGGAATGTTAAACTAGCATACAAGACCATAAACTAAATTCGTAAAATGTTTACTGAGGTAATAAATCAAGTGGGACATAAGGAAATTTCAATACAGCTAGAGGAGTCGCCCCCTGCTGGACACTAGGAAGAATACATCTTTCATAGTCCTAAAGGCTATGCAGATATTTTCTTCACATTGCGTGGCCAGATGCAATTTTTACTAATCACTATTTAATACAAAACCTTTTCAAGCTCCATCCAGTCATAGTTGGTATTGCCGATAACCATGGCTTGCAGTTCGTTTGGCTGGAACAGTTCTAAAACTTTCCCACCGCACACTTTGTGGAAGCCTGAATAGAAGCACTCGAAGAGTGGAGCTACCGATGTGTTGAAAACATAGTCTACATAGGCACTGACGAAATCTTGCCTAGAGGAGAAGAAAGTAAGAAAAATGAGAGTAACGTGAATGTTTCAACAACAGTCCAAAATATTCATGAATCCCTTAGTGGATAACTGCTAATGGATAAATATCAGGACAACTTTAATAAATAAATAAAAAAAATCTTTACCTGTTTGACATATTGACGTTAATGTTTTCCCCATTTGGTACAAGCTCCAAAACCTCTGTGGCACCGTAGTTTTCCTCTGTGATCTGAAAAAATAAAAAATAAAAATCATATGATAGGTGGATGACACAACTTACTTAAACCACAGCAGAAAATGTTGATAGTCAATCATCTTACTGTGAAATTCAAGCAGAAGGTTTCCTCAAGGTCATCTTCTGTGTAGTCTAGTAGCTGCTGCAGACTCCTGGATGAACAGGAACACAATTCCCTGTGTGATTACTGTGGCATTGAAAGGTTTAGATGACGTTAAGACAATGCCAAGGTAAACTACCATTCATAAACATATTAAATGGAAACCTCAGGTGACTGTTCCTTGATCTGACCTTCCCACATCTGGCATTAGCTCTTTCAGGTCTTCTAGCGTTGGCTTCTTCTTCAGAAGCTTCTTGTAAAGGGCCAAGGGGAAGTTGAGCTCAACGATGGTGAGATTGTAGATGGCCAGACCGCAGATGACCCCGATGAGGTTGAACAAGTCAATGTCCTCAAATGTCTGCAAGGGACAGTCGGTGATTGTCAGCATTTAATCGAGGAAGGTTTTCACAAAGATCACGCGGAGATGCCGCCTGGTTTAAAGCAAGTACCTTGTTTGAAAACCAGATGAGGCGAGACTCCTCGTAGTAACGAAACATTCCGTATTTGGGATCAAGCAGCTCTTTCATGATCAGAAGGAAGAACTCCTTTCTCACGCCGCCTGCATCGACGGCCTCTTCTCCCACAAAGATCACCTGCCACAAACATCACAAGTAAGTCACAGTACCGTTTGAACCTGGCATACTCTGTGGGTTCATTACCATGAGCAGCATCTTTCACATTCATATATGTATTTTCATTCATAACTAGGAACTTCATCCTAAGTGTACTTGATTTAAATTTGGCTGTTAGCTCGTTCAGTTGTCTTCGTTGTCAAGACCACGGCTCCTGCGATACTTAGCGATCGCTACCTGGAAATCCTGTTCCAACCACTTGCACCACTCTGTGTGCTCGCTGGATCACCACTTCTGTGTCGAAATTGTGAGGAGTTGAGACAGAATCTACAGTTTTGAACCTTAAGAACGGATTTACCATTCGCAACACTGTAAAAAAAAGGCCTAGCATGCTTTAAGTCAAGCTTGTGACCTAATGTTGATGCTACGTTTGGACGTTGTGGACTCATAAACCTGAAGAGTGCCTTTTTTACACTCTCTAGCTCTTAGCTGTATGATGTTTCCTCCCTGAGTTAGTGGTGTCGTTGTAGACTGCAAGGAGGTCCATGTTGAAATCACACACGCACATGTGCATGTTGTCAGAACGGGACTTCCTGGAAACGATCCAATAATAGCACAAGTACTGGAAGGGATCCAGAGTTTACAAGAACATGACTGGAATGGAAATGGTGGCCAAATTTAAATCAGGTTTGGGTTATGCTGCTTCTTTTTTTTAAAGCTTCAAACTTAAATGCTGTTTCTACCTTTAGTGGCTTCTTATAGTCAACATTCTTAGACTTCCTGAGCACTTCCATAGTGTCTCCAACAATGTTTTCCCTGCGAACGATGAGGATGAGGCACGGGTTGACGGATTCCACAGCCGGTAGGAACATGGAGCTGAAATTTTGCATCTGTGCCTGGTCCACTGCCATCTGTTAATACAGAAAACACATGATTATGAAGCGATTAGTGAGAATAAAGGTAAGAAACTGCCTTTAAGAGGTTTAGTGAGTAGTACCTGCATCTGTAAGACAGCATCTGTCTGAAGGAGTGTAGTCTTTGCTTGGGCATCAAATACAAAGGGATACTTGCACAGAGTCACCACACCATCATGTCCCTGGGGATAGAGCATAAACAAAAAGTTCACATCAAAACCTTAACATAGAAAGATGTATTACTGAATCGCAGAGCCAACATCCACAGCAGACTCACCATTGGGTACATCTGCCTCTGAAGCCATGTGACATAGTCATTTCGGATGTCTATCAGGTTGTCCAACTCATGAATGTAGAACTTGCCATACTGAATGATGTGTCCCGCTTTCTCGCTCACCTGAAGCAAGAAGTGGGAGAGACTGCCACTTGTAGTCCTTTAAAGAAGGATATAATGTGCAGCAGGAATTTAACACTGCACCTTTTTCCTCACCTTGTGTAGGATTTCCAGGAGTCGCAGCGACGTGTCCAGAAAACAGGTGAAAATTCTCTGCTCTACTGCGGGAATGCCCACCTTGTGCATCTGCAGCAGATACACCACCACTTCCTTGTACAGTTCAACTAGCCGCTGGAAGACTGGGGACTCAAACGTAGACCACCAGTTTCCTGCAAATACATGAGCAAACACTAAATTTGTGCTCCTCAAAACCCTTTTAAGACAGTGTAAAGTGCTCATTTTTCCCAGTCCTAACTACACCATCTGGAATTTAATTCCTGCATAAGATTTATGACAAATATAAACTATTTTAAGACCTTATTTTCCTGAACAATAAGGTCTTAAGTATAGTATGTAGTACATATGTAGTATGGAAAGCTTAAAGAAACTCCTACCTACCTAGTACCTTCAGTGGAGCCTCTTTTAGGCTGATGACTGATTTGGCAAATGGGATAGAGATGGTGACGTAGTTATTTCGGTTAGTGAAGAGAGGGCATTCTGGAAGAGTGAGGTAGAGTCTCAGGGCTTCGATGTCTGGAGGAGAATTGTTTAGCCTGGGAATGAGGTTCTTCTCCAGACTAGCAGCAATCTGAGGCAGACAGACGAAGGGAAACAGGTCTGTTATGATTAATGTGATAATCCTGAATGCATACAAACTGCTGATGAGGTGTGGGGTAAAGTGCAACAATAACACACTGAATGGACCAGAGTACCGGAAATAACTGGAGCCGACACAGTAATAAAACGTCACTGGGGACATTTACACTATAAAAACATCTTCTGGTCAGGTACCAAATCAAAATAATATGAACGTCGTTGACAAGACAGCAGATGAGCAAAGGTCATAAACACTGTTGAAGAGTATGAGGAATGAAAAAGAAACTCCAAGTCAGAGGAACTTCACCAGTCAGAGAAAATATATTAGTGCCCAAGTATTTGGCATGGCACTGACACGACACAGAATGCAGTTTTGAATTACAGTGAAGAATCCAGAATTTAGTCCCCTCCAAGACCTTGAATTGAACAAGTAAAAGGAGATGGATGGGTGGATGGAACTATATTATATGTGGCCACTGACCTGCTGAGCAATCTCAGGGTGACCCTCTTGGATTACTTTGTTGAAGAGCAGGCGAGCCATGTTCATATCCACCCCTGAACATTTACTGCTGGTACTGTAGTGATCTGGATGACTGCGTTTATAAAAAAGAAGGAAAAAACAAAATCAGCACTCAGAATGAGATAATTACAAAAACGCTAGGCAATAACTATAACAATACATCTATATATATATATATATTATGTATTGTTATATTATGTATATATATATATAATAATATATATTAATCTAAAGTTCTAAACTGATCGGACAGTGCTTCAGAGTGCAGATGGTTAATGAGCTGAAGCACACTTCAAAAGCAGCCCAAAGGTTTCTCAAAGCAAAGAAACAGGATATGCTTCAGTGGCCAAATCAGAATCTGATCTCAACCCAGGAGAGCACGCTTTTTATCTGGTCAAAGCGGTGACAACAGAACAAGCTCTAGATTTACCATGACAGCAGACAAGTGTCAGTACTGAATGTTGTTATCGTTGAGCTTCCTGCTTTCATGGCTAAAACTGTGGCCATCTCAATTTCATGTTTTTATATAGCCTACCAAACTCGTGCATTCACCTGGCTCATATGACGGGAGCAGCTTAAGAAAGCTTTAATTATCTAATTAGAGAGTAAATAAACAAGAAAGTCAGCAAAAAAAAAGTGTTGATTTTAAAGTAAATCAGTCAAAATGATTTTTCTGACTAGATTATGACTTTTGAAATATCTGGAGTGCATTTACCTCATTGACAGGAAAGACCCATTTAGGCAGCTTGCTGAGGAGAACACGAGGTCGATCTCACTAAGGAAACCAGAAAAGGCAAATAATTACTGTGTAAATCTCCAAAAAGGATCTGGTAATTTGATTCTACTCAAACACACCATGTCTAAAACAAACTAAAACTCCAATATGCCGAGGATCTACTGAGGGGGAAAAAAAGAAGAAGAAAACTTTACTTGGAGATGTCGAGCGGGAGTCTTCCTTGTGAGTGGTTCAACCATTTTTGTATGAGATCCTCATTCAAGGAGTAAATCTTTCTCTGGGGATCTTGTATCCTTGTGTCATCTCCGTTCTGAAGGCTCTGCACCAAAAAGTATAAAAGTTAGACAAAAAAACCCTGAAAAATGTAAACCTGTGTAAATAAAACTGAGTGAAGAAACAGATCAGATGTGTGTAAAAACAGTATTCACAGCTATCTGCGGCACATTTTAGAAGAAGGTGCTTCTAAGAAAAGAAAAAAAGTGACACACATCCTCATTACAAATTAAATTCTGCTTGAAAAATCATCATACGCTACATGGCAACGTGTTTTAAAACCAACACCAGCTTGCATTGACTGTCGGGGATCAGCTGGAGCAGTCTGCTTTAATTAGATTGACAAACGCAATTCTGTTTCCTGGAATTCGAAAACTTTAATTACAAGATTTTAACTTGAAGTCATTTTCTTATTTTTCAAATTTCTTATGGTTTTACTGGTACGTTTCGCCTTCTTTAACTCATGTGAATGGTGACGTTGTCAAACAACGCTGTGGTATAAAATTACACGCGAACCCACGTGCTAAGATTTTTTTTTAAATTCCAGATAATTACAGGTTGTGTCTGGAAATATTTACAATCTCAGCTCATCTGCCTGACATTGCTCTCACTCCCCAGCAGTGATAATAATGCTTTAGTTCAAATCACTGTTGTTCAGCTGCTCACTATTATCGAGTACTGCCAGTACCATTGTTTTTACTGTAGAGTAAAAACGATAGCATTCAGGACAGCTGTGCAATTATTAAAACGTGCTGTACATTTGTAAGCATCTCCATGAAATCTCTGTTTCAGAGGAGAGGGAAAACTTACGTTGGCACTGCAATAGTGAGCAAAGCTTTGATCTCCTCCAGCATAAATCCGTTTGACACAACAGTTCTCCTCTGAATCTGCAAAAGTGAGGGAAAATAGGTTTTTTGTGTTATTAAAACATCTTACCATCGAGTTTTACGTTTGAAATAAACCCATCAAACTAATTATGTAATGTGCTTTTACAACTTCAGATTAAAGCTAATAAATCTCCACGTTCAGATGGATACACAGCAGAATTATAGAAAACGTAGTCAGAGAAAACGTAAATGGAGAACCCTATCGATTAATACATTTGACTGCTTATGATTCAAACTTTACACCCCTCAAAAATGGAAGGATGTTTTGGTTTTACATTTGCTGTCCCCTCACCTGTATCTGTTGCAGTGCTGGCGACTACCCAGGGACCTTTAACAAGAGCAGGGCTTTTTCTGTTGGAAGTGGACCGTGTGCCAAGCTGCCCGTTCCCTCCGAGCCCAAATGAATCCATCTTCCCCGATGACGGCGTGAAAGCCAGCGTGTGTTGCCTTGACCGCACAGCAATTTGAAACGTTACTAGCAGCCTTGTGACTTTTCAGTATAATTCACTGACGTTGTATTTTAGATAAACGCGCAAAAACAAAGTCGATTTTACCTTCCACATGCAATCTGTGTGACTACATTTCCCATGAGCTCAAACACTTTTCTGGGGTTTATTTCATGATTTGTAGAGTTATGCCCAAGCTGTCCATATCCTCCTGCTCCAAATGTGAACACGCCCCCTTCCTGCATTTAAAAACAACAGAACCAATTATTCCGACCTTCAAAAGGGTTAGCACTGTGCTAACTTGCTAAGGCCAAAGTGTTAGCAAAGACCACTGAACATGAGGCTTGAAGAGACAGAGAGGCATGAAAGACAGCTGTCGTGTTAATGATTTCAGTCTAGTTTTTCCTTAACCAGAAACAGCTAGATTAGTAATGGCACATGCCAGGAGGGGGATTATTTTAACACCCAAGTCTTACAGCAGGGGTCCTCCTCCTCTACAGCGTCAGGCCACTACTGAAACAAACTTACTGCGTCTGGGCACCTGGACAGGAAATGGGCATTTTTATCCACCGCTCGAGAAGATTTAAAACTTCACTATTTAACAAACCAAAAAACATTCCAGGTTCTAAATAACGATCCCAACTCATCTATTCTTTTCTAAAAATTAGAAGTAAACGCAGAAATGGCATTACTTATGAGCCTAATTACTGAAGACTATTCATAAAAGAAGACTACATGATGAGCATGATTACCCACTGAAAACGTATAATGCTTTTCCCTGTGTAGAAGAGGTCACACCTCGTACTTGTACCAAAACATGTTGACATCACACCTCATGAAGACCCTGAAGAGACTTATCCTGGACCAGCTTCCAGCACATGGTCAGATCCCTTCCAGTCCTTGACCTGCTCAACAGGGCCTACATCCACCCAGCGCTGTGAGGGTCATGTTTTGATTTCTCCAGTGTGTTCACCACCACCAGCTCGGCTCTGCTGGGTGGATGCCTTGGCAGTGACCTGGATAGTTGGCTCACTGATCTGCAAACCACCTGCAGCACCATGTTGGACAGCAACACCGAAGCCCAGCAGGGGACTGTCCTCTCTCCCTTTCCCTTCACCATGTACACCACAGCCTTCAGCACTGCACAGACACCTGCCACCTTCACAGGTTTCTAATGACTCTGCAGTAGTGATGTATCACACAAGGTGATGAGGAAGAGCATGGGGGTTGTGGATGTGAGAAGGGTTAGAATGCTGGTCACCCCTATTTCCATCCATGTGGTTTGGGTGCAGACAGGATAAAAATACCTCAGTGTTCAGGCCCTCTACAAGAAGAGTCATCTCTATTTTCTTGGATGATTCCTTTAAAATCTAATGGATGACCCAGGATGTTTTGAGTCTGTAATGGCCACTGCCATCCTCTATGCTGTGGTGGGCTGGGGCAGCATGATACCAGCAGACTCAAACCGATCCACAAGGCCAGTATTATAGGTGCAGAGCTCGACTCTGACAGCAGATGTCAGATGATAGCCGACAATCCTTCACGTTCATTCCATGACTTGCAGGACAGTAACAGGAGCAAAACCTCACTGCACTAAAACGCCACAGGAAATGATTTATAACTGCGATGATCAAACTTCATATCTTCCCCTTATGACACCTGGACTATTTTTACTTCTCATATTTTCTTTATATTGTACATACTATTGTTTAACTTTGGAGTATTTATTTTAACATAATTCACCATTGGTGGAGCATCTTAGTTTTATAAGGATGGTTTACATTTTTTTATGATTTCTTTCCATTTTCTACCTTTCATATCATTTGCTTGAGAGTCTGTGACAAAGCAATTTCCCCCTGTCATTATAAAAGTATTCTGACTCTGATATAAACTGTTACAATGGAGGGTGCTCAGACGAAATGCCTGCAGCATCAAATAATGAGCTCAGTATGTGCGCAAGTAATCCCAGTGAGCCAAATGCTCAGGCAGTTTCAGGCAGTTTATTCTATATCAGCATGATGTCAGTGAGTGCAGACATCCCTAATATAGTCATCTCAGGCGTATAGCTTTGGCCGTGAAGCCACACTGATGTGTTAGTCAAGCCTTCGGTATGAGGGGCAGCCAATCAGAAGACACTTGGCTAAATGGGAGGGGAGCTAAGGAATATAAAAAAAGAAGAAAGAAAGAAAGCTCGTTTTAAGCAGTAGAGGAACCCAGAAACTGCACCTACAGCACCCGTGGGTGCTGAACAGTTTGTTCATCTGACAACAGCTTAATATTTTTCTAAAGGAGAGCTTTTAAACATCTGTGTGACAAAGCAAAACACTGAAATCTTAATGTATGGCAGATTTAATGTACTGCAGTGATACTGGGATGTTTTCTAACTGGTCGCTTGGCAGCAGCTGTCTCTGAGCAGTATGCAAACTGGAGAGCGAGGACACAACACACTGACTGTGACAAGTGATGCATCTGTAATCCTGCTTGGCTGCTGTTTGGGATCAGTTAAGAAAATGTAACACATATACACTGGCAGATTAAAAACAACAACAACAACAACAGCAATGAATTAGGAAGAAGGTAAAGAAAGCATAACCCAGCATGGGAGTAAATCCCAGTAAAAGTCCAAGGCCCAGTTTAATGATTTTAAGCCTAAGAATTAAAACCATTAATTAGATTTAAAAGAGCCACTTTTAAATCTAATCATTAATCCCACAGTTTCAAATTTCGGTCTTCTGTACACACAACGCTGCAGATCTATCAAAGAACCAAAAAGTATGCAACTTAACTTGGTCAGTGCAGCCGTGTGATCTTCTCCACAGCAAATGTAAATCACTCTCTGTGATCTGAGGGACTTCAGGAGGGCCGGGAAATACCGATCTGAAAAAGACGTCCTGAAAATTAGTCAAAGTTTCGGGTTTGAATGTACACCGGCACCTTCTAACCTTCTACCACTCACCGTTGCAGTCGTTGAGACCAAGCTGACCGAAATTGTTGCGCCCCCAACCGAACACAGCTCCCGAGGGAGTGAGGGCAAAGCTATGTGCTCCACCTGCTGATATTTGAGCAAAAGGAATGCCCTGCAGAGACTGAATCATCTGGGGTGTGGAAATGCTCTGTCCGTTGATTCCTAACCCAAGTTGGCCATATCGATTCTGGCCCCATGAGAAGATGTGGCCCCCTGTGTTAAAAACGCATATATAATTGAAACAGCTTAACATGACATAAACACTGTAAGCTGCTCTGGATATGTGCTAAGTGCAAACCATTCCTCACCCTTTGAAAGTGCATGGGAGTGCCAGTACCCACAGGCTACCTGAGCAATTTGAACATCTGACAAAGTCTTGATGTTTCTTTTCATACAGAGGAAAAAGAGAGAGAGAAGAATGGCTATATTAGGTCTTTTCATGGTGCCTTTACAAAACAAAGGATGAGCAAGTAGTGCGTTAAGTAGGACACACAGGGGTTTCCTGATAGTTGATGAATTTACCTAGGCACGCGAACACATTCTTCAAAGTTATTTAATCCCAGCTGTCCATCTGAACCAAGACCCCACGAGAAAACCTGTCCTTTGTCATTTAGGGCGAGTGTATGGGCCTCTCCACATGATACAGCCACTATGATCTGTGCATCCAAGGCCACAACTTGCTCTAATAGATGACATAAACAAGTGCTTGCACAGTGAGCAACTTTAAAAAACAAAACAAAAAACCCCAATGTTTTATTAGAAAAACAAGCAAACAAACAAACAGCAGACATCACCAACCGGGTTTCTTTCTGGCTTTCTCATGTCCAAGCTGCCCAAGATCATTGCAGCCACAGGTATACACCGTCCCGTCCTCCAGCAGGAAAGCTGTGTGTCTGCGGCCACACCCCACATCACTCACTTGCTTCCCGTGAAAGAATTCACATTTTCTTGGCTCAACCACAATCTCTTCATCAATCCCACCCAAGCCCAGTTGTCCATAGGAAGCATTTCCCCAGCACAGCATTGTAGTTCTCCCTTTAGCTGCACGCAAAAGCAGGATCTCAGGCTCTGTGAAGAAGACACTTGGGCTAATATAACCTTCCAGAGTATAGTCACATATCCCCCGTTTCATTTGCAAGGTGTAATCTAGCTGGTATCACCTAGCAAAGCCGAAAGAGGCAAAACAACATCATCGCCACATGAAACAGACGCAAGCCTGCGGTCAGATTAAGTCATGACTTCAGGATCGTACACCTACATATATATATGTGTGTGTATATATAGCGAGAGCACTAGTACGTTGCAGTCTAAACTGACCATGTAAACAGATTAGCCTAGTAAGCTACAGTTAACGGTGTTGGGTGAGTTCCGTTAGGGTTGCTAAAATCGTCAAATAACACCACTTCCGTCGCGGGCGGCTGGGTTTACAAATTAAAGCACATGCCAAAACGTGTTTAAATACCAGTATTGCCAATAACTGTATGTACCCCTACGATTTACACTCTCATAAACATAATTAATAAACTTACACATTTCTTTCTGGGTCACAAATGTATGCATTTATAATATTGTAAGCGGAAGTATAACTCTTGTCCGTAATGTTAGCACACGCTAGCATGCACCTTGACGAATACAGGCGAGGTAGATCATTTCAGACTGATGGCACTTGACCAACTTAAGGACAGTACTTAAAATTATCATAGTGCGATTGGAAATTATTTTAAGAAACATATATGTTTAAGCACTCGGCACGTGGTACATGGCTGACTTATACAGACAGTCCTGATATAGCAAGCTAACGTTTGTCAGACCCAAAGACTTTATGTCTGTGTTTGGAACATAACGTACTTAAGAGTTCATTCAGAAACCTGAAGTGACTTCACAGCTGAGTATCTGAACTTAAAGCCCCGCTATTCTTTACTGTTCCGCTAAAAACACAAGTTTAACAACTTACAGCCAGGTGTCTCTTATGTTAGAGCCAAGAGCAAATCTTACCAAAGCCACCAGACCCGACAAGTTTATGATCTGCCAGTGCCTTGTTCGTTAGTTAGTCCGACTGTTAAAAACACACATTACAGCACGCTGCTGTCCAAAGACAACTCCCAGGTAAAACCCTACTTAACGCGTTTCTTGGCCGTACAGCAGTTGTTGACAGAGCATCGGAGTGGTTACATTAAAGCAGTCGTCTCAAACTCTGGATGTCCGTTATGTCCTTTTAGAAATAAAAGTGTTTTTATAATAGCAGAGTGGAGAAGAGTACAAGATAGTTAAAATATATACATAAGAGTCCCGAAATGTCCAAAACACGGTCAAGGAGATTTGAATACTTCTCTGAAAGACGCGTAGAGAAGCTCTACACATAAACGCTGTAAGGCTTAATTTGAAGGCAGCTTACAATACCGGAAGTATTAACAGCGTTTTCACGCATTTTCCTTCAGGGACGTGAAGAAATGTCGCGAAGCTGCCGAAATGTTCTAGAGCGAGCGCATCCGCGCATGCGTATACCGGCTGCGCTGTACTACCTTTACCTAGTTATGAAAACACGGAGGTTACTCTCCTAGTCCCCGAACTCCATATTCATACACACACATGCACACACACACACACACACACACACAGACCTCCCCGTTTTCTTTTTCTTGAATGTTTCGCGTTCATACAGCGCACACACGGCATTTATTTGTTATTAATTAGTAAGTAAAAGAAGGAAAGTGAAAGCGCGAAAGACTACTACTGAAGTGCGTAGTATGAACTAGCAAAAGAAAAGTCCACAAATGAATACATTCGAAATAACAACACATATAACGGTATTCAAGATTAAATGTTAATTAATATGTAAGTACATATAAATATATAATACAAGCACATTTTGAATGTGACTATAAGTTGCAGATGTATGTGATTAAATGTGAGGCGTTATAAAAAAGTGTTATATCTGCATTCTAATCGCAGATATTTTATTTACCTGTAGTTTTGTTCATCTTATGTAATCAGGCTGTAAGTATACTAGAAGAATCTCGAACTTCTACCGGTGTCGTGTCTTTTTCCAAAACCATGTTCGCCAACTTGAGCTGGTTCACAACCACCGGGCTCCCCCTGGTGGAGAGCAAACTCACTTACTCCGATTCAACAAACAAACAAATAGACTGTGTCACCTTCATTAAGATAAGATAAAATACGAGAAGAAGAGAAAATGTAACTTTAAATACAAGGTAAACTCAACAAACATATTAAAAAAGTAGGCATTAAGAGACTCAAATATGTATATATTTTAAAATAATGAAAACAGCAATGCAGCTAATGAGGACATCAAATCAATGTAATTCTCTTTTTTATCATCTGGTTTTAAAAGAGCTTTTTGCACCAGTTAAAAATAGATTGGACATTTCCTTGATGTACAGTAAGCTTCTGTAACAGAGATCCACATCTGTTCATTCAAAATCCGGCGAACACAGCTAGGTTTCAGACCAAACTTTTGTTTGACTGAATGGTTTAAAAGGAGATGAAAAGTCAGATAGATTCATATCATTCAAACTCCATCTGCTGGTGCACAATGCCATTTATCAGTCTGTCTGTCTCTTTTTGTGTTATCTAATTTCTTTTATACTGCAATATACTACACATAAAATATGAAAATGTTTATTTGCATTTGTGTAAAATGTAAATGCAAACAAAATGCAACGATTTGCAAAGCTGTCAAACCCATATTTTATACTCGTCACATGTTTAAACAGAGACATTTTAATATTTCACAAAAAATATTATCTCATTTTAAATTTGATGGCAAAAACATGTCTCAAAAAAGCTGGGATTGGGACAACAAAATGCTGGAACGATTTTACATCATACAGTATCATCAAAAGAATCAGAGAATGTGGAGAAATCTTTGTATTCATGGGACAATACTGGACAGCCTCTGGCCTTTGGGCCCTCAGGAAACACAGGCATTAAAAACAGGCATTATTGTGTCATGGAAATCAATGCATGGAGGCAGGAACACTTCCAGAAAATACTATCTGTGAACACAGTTCACCATTAATACAGGTTATATCATACAAAGAAGAAGCCATATGTATGCATCTCTCATTCAAATCTCTTTAAAATGAAACTGAGCTTGTACTGAAAACAAACAATGCTATCTGATCTGCATTTTAAAATCGACTACTGATTGCACGAAACTGGGGACAGGCTGAGTCAAAAACAGGTTTTTGCATACTTTGAAAGTATGATAAACATACAGTAGATATTATTTCAGTGCATTGCCGGTGAAGGAGGAGGAGGCAGTTTAGTTAAACTTTTCCAAGAGTTTCCAATGCGTAAATATATGACAGAGCGGATGACAGGCAGGTTGTCACTCTTTGACATCTGTTGTTTTTAGGTGTCACTGGTGAGATCATCTTAACCTGCGTTAAGACTTACAGCTAATGATAGCTCTTATCACACACAAATCCGCCTATTTTACGCAGTTGTTTGCGTAACCGCACATTTATCTCATGACTGACTTCATTCAGGCATAAGATAACCTGTTTGGTGAATATGCAGTCTATCCTGTACGGCTGGTTCTTCTATGGGAGTTTTCCTCTCCTGTCTTACGCATTGTGGTCTGATGTCTCGGAGAAGAAGGAACCTCTTTATTTCTCCTTAGGTTACGAATCAGAGCACAAACAGGGCAGACACAACAGAAGCAAACATGTTGTACTTGATCGGAGTAAGTGCAGTCCTCTTTATATATTATTTTAAGTCTTTTAGCTGTAAGTAAGTTCATTTTTCAAAGATTTTGTTTTCTAGTGGTGACTGTAACCTGTGTGATACTGACTGCTGTTCGTTTTGCCTTAAGATCATTGCTGGTCTTCTCTTTGTCATATATTGGTTTTCAACGGGACTCAAAGAGGTAAGCAGCTATTTATTTTTCTTTCTTTCTTTCTTTTTAAATGTAGCTCACATCAAGTTCGAAGCAAACAGAAACATTTATAGAGAGTGCATAGAGGTGGAACAAGGAAGCAAAGACTAACTCTGTGTAATGATTCTTATCATTTTCAGGGAAACAAGTCACAAAAGTCCCAGCTCCCAGAATCCTCTGCAAACAACAAGTTGGTAAGTGGCAATCAAAAGTTAAATGCTGAGCTTACTGAGAATAGTTTGGATAAAATATCTGACTTCAATTTCTTCAACAGAATGATCTGAGCGACGATGACTTGCATTTATTGGCAAAGATCCTTTCGGTTGGACTGGTGGATGCGGATCCAAACTACCTCCATCACCTAAAAGGCTACAGGGACTTGCGTGGTCCCTGATCTCCTTTGGAAAAAAGAAAGAAAAAGAAACAAGGAGCTCATCTGGAGCGACGGATGGATACAAAAACAGACTTTCATGGAGATCTTGAAGGATTTGTGATGTCATCAAATCAATGCTTATTTGGATTACAAGTTATTCTCACGTCACCCTGCAGATTTTTCATGATCACAGGATAAAACATGCAGTATGTTCAGTTTAAATGTTGCACTGAATATCTCAGGGGTGCACACAACTGCGTTATGTTAAACATGGATCCTAATTGCTTTATTGTTACCTTTGTAACCCACGGCTGTACTGCTTGTTGCAAGTAGCCTAATCTGTCTCAATGGTGCTATTTAACATTGCACCAATGCTAAATTGGTGCTACAAGGAGCGCAAGTGGAGAAGAATACAGTCTTTATCGCAATCATTACCCAGTCATCAAATCAGAACAATGTATAACGCATTGGGCAAGGGTGTGTTTTGTCCTGTGGTTTAAACTGTTTTTAGTAAGAGAAAGAATGGATTGTTTGCATAGCTTCACTTCAAAAAGAACCATGTGGCCATGTGGGAGAAAGGTTCAATTAATTTGTTTCTCTTGTCTTTTTGTTCATGTCCTTTTCTGGAAAAGGAGACAAAAGAGAGAGTTAAGCAAAGAGACAGATTCGATTCTGTTGTTGTTGTTATTTTTTTAAACCTTTCTTTTTTGGTATGATATGGCAAACGTAACTCCTCTTACCCCAGACCCGTCTGCTGAGCTCGTTCCCGAGCAGGTAGAGCAAGATCACCACAGACATGTTAAAAAAGAAGAAGCCCACCAGACCAGCAGCACTGAAGCGCCCAAGAAGAGGATACACCCAAATCCCGACTGACATGTACACCCATATAATCCTGCAGAACATGTTCAGAATATAAAATAAAAAAAGGAAGGAAAAAAAAGGTTTGACTCATGCAAACATTCACCCAGTGTGTTCACGCAGTCATTGTAACAGCAAAACAGCAGCAAAACTAAACATCTCATATGCAATGAACAGCATGCTTATGGTTTGTTCTGTACTCATGAGGAGTTATTGGCTGCATTACAACATGTGAGCCCGAGCTGTGGAGGTTGAAAAGAAGCTTTTACCCGCAAGCTGTATGCACACTGGAGCAGCAAAAATAGATGCATTTAGACAGTGTTGTGCTTTCAGAAGGTGAAGGTGAACTTCAATCAGTGTCAAATGAAAGATAAAAACTGAAGAAATGCTTTTTTTTAAGTGCTTGATTATGCTGTTAATGCTGAGTCAGCACTTACCAAGATAAGTAAGCCAAGCCCACGATTCCTAATGCCGTCAGTGCATGTTTAGTCTGTGGGTAGACGTGAGGCTGCACCAGCACCTCTCCAAGTAAGATGGGAAGGACAAATGTGTGCTAAAGAAAAAGCCAACAGCAACATGAGAAGTCCCGACAGGCCAACCAGGAATTGCTTAAAAATGTTTTAAAAATACAAACGATGCTGAGTAATTATTTATTATGCCGAAGAACACAAGTCAACAGACCATAGCGTGGTTCATCCACGGAGGGAAGAAGGTGTCGATGGTAGCTGGGTAGACTAATTCTCTATCATATGCAAAGATTGCCCAGAAAAGTAGAACAACAAACTAAAGAAAAGGCAGCAAAGGCAGAGTTAATGTGAAGCATAGTGTTTTGCTTTGGGGGTGTTTTTGCACTTGAAAGAATGTAGGATTTGCAAATGTGGGGTTCTCACCGTGCCCACTGGAAAGGCAAAGACAGAGAAGAGAAGGTCTTTAAACTTGCTCAGAGTACTCTCAGCCTTTTTCTCAGGTTGAAGATCATTCACTGCCGCCAGTCCAAAGAACGTCATTTGCAATAACTGAAACATTACAAGCAACATTGTTGTTTTTTCCCACTGTCCTTGTTGGGATCGCAGGGTCATTAATCCTTCACAACAATTACCCATAAACGATCAAGGTACTCACCAAATTCAAAAAAGTGAGGTACTTCCAAGGTCCTCCATAAACAAAGATTCCTGGTGGCAAATCCTCTCCATCCTTATCATTGAGATTCTTAACAATAAACGCATACCAGCTGAATGCTGTAATGTGATACACTCTCCTAACAGTCATTCTCAGTGTAAACTTATATTCTTCTGTAATAAATAGTGAAAATAAATTAAAATGCAAGCAAAAAAAACAACAACAAAACAAAACAAAAAGACTAAACTTCAAAGTTTTCCCTTCAGATGTGAGGCACTTGAAGCAGTGAAGGTTCTTTAAAGATTAGTGTAATTCAGCGCCGGCTTATCAAGACATTTGCAGGCAGCAGAGACAAAGAAACACAAGAGAACCACTGTTCAGTTTTTTACGAAACATATGGCGACTTCTTTCATAACCGCTTGTGGCTGGGAGGCAAATTTATGCACAGTGAGAGTGTAATCTGTTATATAGTGTTTTGCAAGAGAAATCCCAACGAGTTAGGAAGGTTATGTGAGTTCAGATACAGTACTGTGCAAAGGTTTTAGGCAGGTGAGGAAAAAATGCTGTAAACAAAGAATGCTATTTATTTTCCACCAATCAACAAAATGTAGTGAATGAACAAAAAAGAAATCTAAATCAAGTCAATATTTGGTGTGACCACCCTTTACCTCAGAGCAGCATCCATTCTTCTAGGTACACTTGCACACAGATTTTGAAGGAACTCGGCTGGTAGGGTGCTCCAAACATCACAGATCTTCTGTGGATGTAGGCTTCCTCACATCCTTCTGTCTCTTCATGCAATACCAGACACACTCGATGATGTTGAGATCAGAGCTCTGTGGGAGCCATGCCGTCACTCCAGTACTTCTTGTTCTTCACGCTGAAAATAATTTTTAATGACTGGCTGTATGTTTGGGGTCATTGTCCTACTGCAGAAAACATGTGGGGCCAATAAACAATCATTTATATTTCTGAAAGTATTCTTTGTTTACAGCATTTTTTCACACCTGCCTAAAACTTGCAAAGTTCAGATAGGTAAATATCTTCTGACAAAGACTGGATCACAGAAGAGTTACTTCTTTATTATTGCTGGAAATCTAAATTCAGGAGCTCGACACATCTCTCGCGAGCTTATTAAAATAATAGTAAATGTGTGACGACAAAATAACCCGATAAATTCATAAGAAAGAAAATTTCAAAGAGCAAAAGTTTCACGTTAGAGAATAAACGTGTTAGGAAAAACAGGCAAAAATAAAAATTAAATAAAGTTTTCTCCTAAACTTGTTCTCCCATTACTTTTCCTGTGATCCTTAAAGTTTTCATAGATGTCATAAATGGCCTGAAGATGGTGCTGATGTAAAGCCTGTGAACTGATAGTACTGAGCCAAAGCCAATATGCAGTATGTTGCAATCACTGTGTTAAAGCTACTAAATCTGTGTAGGTTTAGAAGAGAAATCTGTTATATAAAATATAATGTATGTGTTCTTTTTGGATATTTTAAATCAAATGGAGTTTTCAAGTTACACACGAACATGTTACATATGAAACATTATATACGTAAATATTTAAAAACCTCTTGCAATTAAGGATTTAAATAATTTATTATTTAATTCTGGTTTTATTTTTATTTTAGATGGCATGTTTAATTTTGTGGAAATAGTGTCATAGTACCTAAAATTTACTTTTAAAGCAGTACCTGAGTTTCTTTCTGTGCTATATCAAAGATGAATTTAATGAACTGCACCTCAGACATGGGAGGAAAAAAAACAACAAAAACAAACAAGCCTCGATATATTTAAGAAGTTTTATTTACAAACAGCAAAAGGTGATGAAGACAGGTATGATACTGTAAATCTGTGAGAACTCACTGTCACTGCTCAGCTCTACATACTCAAACATACATATGTAAACTCTTCACAGCTTCAAGATCAGTTTCAACAGACACGTAGAACAAGTACTGATTTAAAAACTGCAGGCTAGAGAAAAGTTTAAAAGACAAATAAAAGGTTGGTTTCAGCAGATTATAAAATACAACCCCATACTGTCGGATAGTTTTGGCTTTCCACGGGCAAAGTAAACACTTAAAAAAGCTTCATATGCTGGATTTTGGGGTTTGTTCCCCAAAATGTGTAAATGAAAAAGCGTTGAATGGTGTATATAAACAAGACCTTGAAGTAAACCTGATGCACCTTTGAATATTCATCATTAACCTTAATGACATCTGCTTTCAACAGCTGAAAACAAAAACGACACAGTGTTACACGTCGACGTCTGAGTCCATCGTGTGCATTTCCTTGTTTTCGGTTGCATGTTTAGGATGAAAAACGTTACAGTTTATTTATGCCAGCATGATCCACAGATCCACTTACTTCCAAATATATGTAATTATCATCTTTTTAAGATGAAGCTGAACCATTATAATACAAACTATAGTATATTACAGCTTTACAAAATCTGACCACTGCAGATTATCAGTTCTCTAACATCTCGTCATAAAACTAGCTGACGCTGCTGTCAGTGTTGTAAAAGATTACGGCAAGAAGGCCTCTTCACAGAAACTTGGTTTGACACATTGCACGTTACCCTGCAGTCAGTAAAAACATGTTCGATCCTGCACTCATGCTCTCAGTTCATACTGGGAGCAACTTGATGATTCAGCCACAGTAAGAAGCTCGTTGTTGAACACGTCGCACGTAATTGGGACAACGGCTTTGCAATAACTTGCATATTGTCTAAAGTCACGCTTCAGTACACGTTCCCTGACTCTTCTGTGCATGATAAGCCTTGTTTTCCATACAACCCAGAAGAGAAATCCCATTTCCAACAAATATCTTTGCCAGCTTTTTATTTATTTAATTTCACTTCCTTCTACACATCCTGTATCCACCTTTTAATATCTCATCTTTCTTTGGATCCCATTTAAGTTGTCATCTGTGATAGTAGAGACAAAAAAAAATAGATTCACCACAAGGGCAATTAAATATATATTAATACTTCTAATAGCAAACAATATTGGTAATACATTCATACCTCAAATCGACTGTAAACCTTCCTCTCCTTTCTCATATTCTGGATCCTCTCCAGCAGCTTTTCTCGCTCCTGAGGTGATTTTTGCCCTTTGTTTAGTTTATCAAGTCCTCGTTCTTTCTCCCTTTTAGCATTTTTGTCAGCTTTGTCTTCTTTCTCGTCATCGGTAACAGGAGACTCTTTGGTAGCCTCATTCCTGCTTTGGCTATTAGCGGAAATCTGCTCCAGGAGCAGCTTGGTATCGTCTCTGAGGTTGCTGCTCGAGAGCACGTTGGCTGTGGATGAGTGGTATCGAGACTGGCTCGATTTGGGCTGCTTGGATGTGATCTCTGCTGATTCAGAAAAGTTACTTTGCTGTATTTGGTCATTCGTTTTCTCACTGCCGACAGACTCTTTGGCACTGCTTTCCTTTGTACCCTGGGTATGATCTGAGTTTCTCCTGCCTGTGTCCAGTTGCTCAGGCTCTGTTTTACTATTTTCAGCAGGCACAGGTGGCTCTGAGGTAGGCTCATTTGTGCTAGAGGGAGTTTTGGGGGCTTTATCCGATTCTGATGGAGTCTGGTTGGAAAGGGAATTTGTATCAGCGAGAGTGTGCAATGCAGACATGTTGGTTTCTGCTTTTTTAGCTTCAGGGGGCAAAACGAATTCAACTGACTCAGACAAAGGAGAGGAACGTGATCCTGTTTCAGCAGGGGTTGGTGCCTCAGCTCCTGTAAAGTTGAGGTCAGAGGGAGGGGTTGCTTGTATCTGTGCGTCTTGAGGAGCTGCAGTTGTTTCTGACTGCGAAGCATTAAGAGTAGAGTCTGTAATGACAGTGGAGCTTGCTTCTGATGGCAAATGCTCGGCTGGAGTGTCCGTGGGTGTGGGTACAGTAATAGTGGGCTCTTTTATCTCAGGTACACATGGCTCAGGTGGAGAAGGGCTACTAGGTATGATATCACCTTTGACATGTGAAGATTCAGGAACCACAGAATCCTCTGCAACAGCCTTTTGAACTGAGCAAATTTCTGATTCAGAAACTTCTTTTTCTGTCTCAGTAACACCTTCCTCTGATTCAGAAACAGTCTTTGCAGTCTCAGAAATAACCTTTTCTGATTCAGAAACATTGCTTTTTCTGTCTCAGTAACACCTTCTCGATCAAACGTCTTTGCATTCAGAAATACACCTTTTCGATTCGGTTTTTCAAAATGGCCTTTTCTGTTTCAGATACACCTATCTCTGATTCAGAAACATCTCTCTCTGACTTTTCTGGTTCAGAAACTAATGTTTTCTGACCCAGAAACACGTCTTTCTACTTGAGAAAGGTGTGTTTCTAGTTCACAAATATCATTTTCTGATTTTGATGTTTCAGAAATGGATTTTTGTGATTCAGATACACCTATCTCTGATTCAAAAACAGCTCCCTCTGACTTTTCTGGTTCAGAAACTATGTTTTCTACTTGAGAAAGGCTCTTTTCTGATTCAGAAACACCGATTTCTGATTGTGAAACTTCTTTTCCTGACTCAGTAACACCTTCCTCTGATTCGGAAACAGTCTTTTCAGATTCAGGAATATCCTTTTCCGATTCGGGTTTTTCAGAAATGGCCTTTTCTGTTTCAGATACACCTATCTCTGATTCAGAAACACCTCTCTCTGACTTTTCTGGTTCAGAAACAATGTTTTCTGACCCAGAAACACGTCTTTCTACTTGAGAAAGGCGTGTTTCTAGTTCACAAATATCGTTTCCTGATTTTGATGTTTCAGAAATGGATTTTTGTGATTCAGAAACACCTTTCTCTGATTCTAAAGTACCCCTTTCTGGGTCTGATGTCTCAGAAATGGCCTTTTCTGTTTCAAAAACAGCTGTCTCTGATTCAGACGTGCCTATTTCCGATTCAGAGATACGTTTTTCTGGTTCAGAAATGCTCTTTTCAGAGTCAAAAATATCTTTTACGGATTCTTGTTTTTCAGAAATGGCATTTTCTGTTTCAGATAGAGCTCCCTCAGATTTTTCTGGTTCAGAAACACACTTTTCTCCTTGAGAAAGGTTCTTTTCTGATTCAGAGACATCGTTTTCTGATTTTGATGTTTCAATAAGGTCTTTTTCTGATTCAGAAACACTTTTCTCTGATTCCAAAGTACCCTTTCCTGGGTCTGATGTCGCAGAAATGGCCTTTTCTGTTTCAGAAATAGCTGTTTCAAACACGACTTTCTCTAATTCAGATACACGTTTGTCTAATTCAGGCATGCCTACTTCTGTTTCAGAGGCATCTTTTTCTGGTTCAGAAACCTGTATTTCTGATTCAGTCATGCTCTTCTCAGCTACAGAAGGATCTTTTTCGCTTTTACAATTGGCTTTCTCTGATTCAGAAATATCTTTTTCTGACCTTTCTGTGGAAGTTGTAGCACCAGAAACGCTTGTGGTGGACTGTAACGAGGATGAGCTTGACTCAGCACCACTAACAAACACCTCAGGAGAAACACCAGATTCCATATGTACAGAGTCAGTTGCTGAAGGAGTCTGGGATGACGGCAACTTGGAAGAGGAATCTAGAGGAGTTTGGTTACTCGTATCTTTAGATTTAGAATCTTCTGCTAACCCTTTTGGCGAGGAGCTCATAGAGTCATGTGCCTCTGTTTTATCATCATTTGAAGCTAATATGCCAGAAGCAGGGTGTGAACTGGAATCTTCTGAAAGTCTGTTCTCTTCAGTGGTAAAAAGAGAAGGCGTACCGGACGATAAAGAAACTGGACTTTTCTGTGAACCATAATCTAGCAGATTATTCTCAGAGGAGGATCTCAGCATTGATGGGTCAAAGGCGTCAACTGTTGATGTTACTGCAGGAGGGGAGATGCTGGTTACTAAATGAGTCAATTCAGGATTTTGGGTGTGAGAAGCCAACGCAGAAAGTCCTTCATCAGAATTGGCACAGACTGATTTAGACTCCTTTGAGGTAGAATCCGGGCTTGGGGTTTCCGTTTTATCAGTACTTTGTGTAAGTGAAGAAACATTAGTGGGAGCAGAATTTGTGGGTGGATGACTGGGGCTGCTCTCGTCATCAGCAGCATCTGACAGCATGGGTTCTTGTGGTGATTTGTTCAGAGGTAACTCTGAGGAAGCAGGAAGAAGATCTGTTGACTGACTGTTGTCCAGTTTTGTTGTGCCTAAATCTTCTGCTACTTTATTTTGTTCTTTAGAGCTCTGGGAGGTATTGGAGTGATTTTCGATCTGACTGTCCTGCTGGTTAATGTTTTCACTGGATTCAAAAGACACACTAGCTGACTGACCGTCTGCAGTAGCACTCTTTTCCCCCTCAGTTTTGGAAGCCCTGTCTTCTGAGGATTCTCTTGGTTCAGGTCCCTCCTTTTTGACACCACTGTTGACTTTTAGTTCAGTTTCTGGTTTCACCGGGTCTTTTCCTTTGCCCTTTGCAGCTTTTGTGGCTGCTTCAGCTTTGCGTTTTGCTGCCAGCTCTTTGAAAAACATTAATCTTACATCAGGATCATTCATATCTGCATATGGTAGAAGGGTAGCTAAAGGTTTAGGTGGTTGTACCGGCTGATTGGTTTTGGATAGCTCAGCTTCAGAAAGCTTGGATCGAGGCATGGATGGCGAAAGATTAGGCTGCTCTACATGGGGTACTTTTGCTGACTCTGTTTCCTCACGCTTTTCTGAAACGTCTTTTGAATCTTCTTGCTTTGATGAATTTTTATCATCTCCTTTAGTGCTTTCCTTGTCTGGTTTTGTTTCTGTGGATGTCTTTAGGTACCGAGTCCATTCGTAAGGTTCTCTAGCAGCAGTTCTCCTTTGTCCCAGAACTTGAGAAACAAAGGGTAGTTTTATCTTTTCAGATTCAGTTTTGTCAATGTCTTCAGTGTCTCCGTCCTTTTGCTCAGGAGGGGTAGTTTGACTATCCTGAGGAGCTGGCTGATCCAGAGAGCTGAATATCAGAGAGGACCTTAACCTGGAGCACCTGTTCATTCCACTAGCATTTAGTTTCCTTCGGAAAGAATCGGACCGCAGAAGCTTTGGCTCATTTTGTTCTCCCTCCTCTGTCCTCTTTTCCTCCTTGTTTGTGGTTTGTGACTCTGATGGTGTTGTTTTGGTTTCTTCTGCCACTGCAGGAGGTTCATCGGGCAATACCTTAGGCTGTTCTCTGGCTGTTGTTTTGGCATAATTTGGTATCTGACTCACCCTGGATATAACAGGAACTTTGAACTCTCTGACATTTGGGATTTTAGGAAGTGACAAATCAACCCCTGGTGCTGTTTTCTGCATGGTGTTACGGGGTTCTTCAAAAGGATCTGGGGCCTGAGGTGGTTCCACTGGCAGGCCTTCATCTCCTGAATTATCATATGCACTAAGGTATGAGTTAATCCTCCAGTTTCTCAGACCCTTTTTAACCATGGGATCCTTGCGGTCACTGTTAGACTCCTGAAGAAACTGCCTCTGATCAGCGTGGCTGGAGGGCGTGGGAGAGGTTTGGCACGTATATGGATGGCCTAAACTTAGTCTTCTAGGTTGAGACGAACTAAAATCTGCTGCAGGAAGCATTTTCTCTGAGCTCTGATCATAGTCTTTGGTAGATGACAAGTAGTTAAAAGCAGGGTCAAAATCAGGTGGTTGCATCTCTTGTGGTAAAGCAGATTCAGAGTATTGATCTCTTGAAAGATAGCCTTGGCTCCAGAACTTGTCATAGCTGTAATTTGCTTCTGGTCCTGGTGCTGGTCCTAGATAAGGCTGCTGGCCCCTGTAAAAATGCCTCCCCTGGGACTCAGGTTCTGGCATTCCCTGAGTTTGCAGGAATGGATAAGGATATCTTCCTTGAACACCTTCAGCAAAGCCAGGATGTTTAAAGGGTCGATTTTCCATCGGTGGAATCCTGGCACGTCCCTGATCAAATGATGGGTCCACGTGTGGTTGTTGGGAAGGAAACCTATTGTACAAATCTGCGGGTCCACGCAGGGGTTCCTTAGTGTTAAAGGGCATCCTTCTCCAATCGTCATCCATTCGTTCATCACAGGACTGTCTGGCCCATTCATCTGGTTGACTAGAATCAGCTGCTGGCAGAGTTCTCATAGGCTCCCTGTACAGTGATAGCCTGTCACTGGCGTATTCCCTCTTTTGTAATGGATTCATGTCTTCCACTGGAGGAACCAAATCTTCAACAATCAGCGGCTGGGAATGAGCATACAGGATCCGAAACTCTTCATCAAAGGTAGTCACGAGCTGTCCGAAGAACAGGTGCGCCATGCAGCGGTGTAGTTTCTCAAAAGACCACATGAAGCTGGACATGACATAAGATAAGTGCAATTTAATACAAGAATCGTTAAAACGTTCAATGTTGCAAACACAACACATTTATTAGGAAACAATCCTGGTGTAGTAGGATTCTGCAGTAGTTTTAAACAGCCTCACCTGTAATTTCCACTCAGCACAGCCCTGCAGTCAGTCAACAAGAAGCGATCCATCATCTGACCTTTGAAGGATTTGCCTGAGCGACACTTGTACGAGCTGCCAGACACTGTTCTCACTCGTAAAAACTGCAAGGCACAAGGAATCACCTTAAGATTTATAAAACCTAAAAATGTATGAAGCACATCTAGCAATGTTTTCAATTGCATAAATCCAAGATAGGTGGCAGCATTGCATTAGCACTGCGTCTTCTGAGATAACGTCACAGAAAAGGAGAAAAAGATTGTATACGTAGTTCACTTTTGCAGTACTATACTGGTCATGTGATTTTTTTTAAACATCACTAAATGAGTCAGTCTCCATTTACTCAACATATCAGGCTCAGATGTATTAATACTGGCATTTTATTTATATTACACAATAGCATAAAATGCAGTTCTAAGAACTTTCCTGTGCCAGTGGAGACTTGAGAAAGTCATCTTTTACCAATTGCTTAGCTTTTGTTGGACAATATAGCTTACTGTGAAAAGACCACTGGGAGATAAAGCTGGTGATATTCTAAATTTTGTAATACTGTCAACAAATCCCATGAAAAGACAAAACAACTATGGGTTATCTCTCAGTGCTTTCCAAACACCCCCACCCCTCCTCAGTGGCCTGTAGTGCCAAATCCATTCATTCCAAATGAAGACAAAACAGCCTTCAAAACGCATAACAAAAATAGATTTCAACCATTTAATCAGTTAAAGCAGACATAAACAGCAAATTTGTTTGAGCCACAGATCGTGCATATTGTATATAAAGTAAAAGGGCAGACATAAAGTATAAATGGGAGTGGAAATTAAACATGTAAGAAGACAAAATGCATTGCAAAGAATACTCAATCACCTGAATGCTCTGCAGGTTTACTCTGCAGTTGGATACCATGCTCACAAAGTGATGTGCATTCAGCTCGTCTAGAAGGATGTAGACAGCAACGTTTCTCGTGGCAGCGTTAAGGACATCCGCAAAAATGTCAACATCGGTAAACATATCCATCGCTATGGCAATGACCTGAGGAAATGAAAGAAAACAAAGCGACCAAAGCGAAAACAAAAGCGCCATGAGCACGACAGTCGAAAAAAGAACAATGGTGATTAATGTGAAGGAAACCACAGGCCAACCTGTTGAGCGTTTTTGATGAGTCGCCGGGCCTGCTCCTTGATACTTGGCATGTCTGGCTCAGGGGGGTTGACCAGAGTGGTAACCTCTGTGGGCAAACTGAAGAGTTGCAAGTGGGGCCACCCGAGGTCCAAATCTGGGACGTCCTGGTCGCTGTGAATCGGCCAGTAAGTGTCTGAGGATCCATCTCCCCCGCTTTCCAGAAAAAGCTGTTCAGAGTGTCCGATCAGCTGAGGACCCTGAACGAAGCCCATAATGTGCTGAATCTCAGGTGTGGACAGAAAGTCCACCACATCCGCCTTTTGGAGGAACTCATAGTACCCCTCCAAATCCCCCTCAACCAGAGCGTCAATGGCCAACCGGTACTCTTCCCGGTAGTGACGAGGGAGGTAGTTGGGGTCCAGGGGGTTATCCCCAGCAGAGGAACACTGAGAGCGACGCGCCATACTGTGGTCTTAGGAGAGGACAAAGGGCAAAAAGATACACAACTTGTAAATGTTTTTGAACCAAATTTGGGTTCAGCTGTAATCAGATACACTCACACAACCCACAGATGTCTAATTCGCTGCTTCTTGTTGTCATGCGAGATAGAATAAAATCTAAAGATAACAACATGTACTATTTGACAAAAAAACCACCCTGACATGATAAAGACTCTAACAAATCAAAAGTAACAGAAGCATTTATTCTACTGTTTGTGTGGCATATTTACACTGTCTGGGTCCATAGTTACAACAGTGGTGGAGTTCACTTTCTTAAAAATCAACTAGCTGCAGCCAAGTTGAGATACCACTCTATCAATACACCCTGACAAACCCAGCTCAACAACCCAAAAAATAAAAATAAATAGACGCCAGTGGATACTTCTCAGAGATATTGCAGCATCTGCTACAATTTCATTGGACCGGTGAAAGCACAATGAGGGAAATGGAATCTAACCACAGGATAGATGGTTAGGGTGTGGCCCCTCCCTCTGGCCAAACACCCTCGACTCCATTTGAACTTTCATGTAAAGCCAGAAATCTCATATAAACGAGAAAAGAAACACCAGGAGTAAAGAGTAAAGCTCAAAGCCCTGGAGCAGACGTTAAAGGACAACAAGCTCTAAGTAAATAAGTTAAAGATAAAATAGCTTTGTGTTGCCGCTACGCAAGTGAGCCTGTCATTTACGGACAAAACTTTTCCCCCCACCGAGTTAGAAAAGTTAACCGGAGCTGGGTCAGTCTGTAGTCTCATGTTGGATCCAGCTAGCCCAAACACCGCAGGGGCTAACAGCACAGAGCCATACAGCCCCCACAGTTACCGTCTGCTGAGCCTACCTCATTGGTGTACCCGTCAAGCTCTCCGTCGGTTAAACTTCACAGCAGTCATCTTGCTTTCTTCACCGTGTTGTTGTTCACAGCTGTACCGAGCTTCCAAGTCCAGGTGTGACCTGCCGAAAGTTTACTCTTACACTGCCTTTTCCCCTGTCACCCAGCTAAACCAGTTTGCTGTCATGCTTGAGGCATGTTGGCGAGAATGTCTGAGACGCATCGACCGGAGGAAAAAAGTAGTGTCGACAGACCTCGCCCCGCCTCACCGGCTGCAGCAGCTCCGCAGTTTGTTCACTTCTGCTCAGCTCTCAGTGTCCGTGGCTGTCCTGAGCCAGCTGAACTCTACCCAGATGTTATCATCCCACTCCTGACACTCACTCGCTACTACTGCTGTAAACTGGAGCCGAACTTTGTGGCTAGTTTTAGCCCTATCAGGTAATGCGTTGCTAGTTCATAAAAACCCTACGTTGATCGCTCATATTTCTCCCCCGCCCCCACCTAACACTGTTCTGAATCATTAGTTATTATCAGTTAATACGTTTTGTGTGATCGTGCTGGCAGATATTGTTACCCGGTTATAAAGGCCAAGGATAAACCCACTGTAAATTAATTATCAACAGGTCATAGCAGGATGTTCCACCAGGGAGTAGGGGCATACGGACACATTAATACAGACCATAGTAGTTTGAGACGGCTGTTGTTACCAGGGACGGAGCGAAGGGCATGGCTCGGTTAACCCCCCCCCCCCCCCCCCCAACAAAAAACAAAAACCCAAACAATCAAACAAACAGGAAGAAAGACAAAAATGACATAAAGGGTGGATGAGGAGATTTAATTTCTTCTATAAAATGTTTAATAACATTACACGTAATAAAAGCTATTAGCTTTAATTGTAGGTACACTCACGTACCCACGCACACTCTGGAAGGAAATCGCACTGACATGGCGACAAGTGAAAAAATAAAAAAAATTTGAATCAATTCAAGCGACTTCAAGCAAATAGAGGTGAAAAAAAAATGCAGGCTGGGCAAAGCGAGTGGTATCTGGGATAAACTCAACATTCAGGCGAGTGACTGTAGCTACCTGAGGAGTGAAGAACATACTGTAGTTGACTGAGATATGACCTGGTAGTAAATAGAGGGCCATCTAAGCAACTGGAGCCTGGAAGTGACCATTTCAACACGATGTGCTAGATGTACTGGTGTACTGCCTATCATTCCCTAAAGCTCCATCCACGCTGCAAGCGATTTGCTTTGAAGTCGAGGGCTGGTTCCTTGCATACATTCCAGGCTCTGGTCTAAGGCCTTCTAAGGCAATATATCAGTTAACAGTATCCAGCGATAAAAGTTTATTTCAGGTCCCGCCCACTTTGCATAGCAGTTAGTTAGTTAGTTGCTTGTAGTCACGGAATGTCATTCACCTTCTATGGCATCTGGTTGCCACATCACTGTGATTTGCCTCAAGGATGGGTCCTGTACTTTGCAAACTGCAATCAAACAATGTATAAATAACGTTGTAACCAGACTGCATTTTGTTAACTATGTTACTTTGCAGTTAAAGCTTGTGCTTCAGAGTAGCCTCTGACTTGTTCCATGGCAGCCATGTAGGCAGAAAGGTCTGTGTACATTGAAATCATTATAAGTCAGTGAATTTTCAATCAGTTTTCGGGTGCTTTTCTTTGACATTTGTTTCTTTCTGATTGAATTTTCAGA
Source organism: Haplochromis burtoni (assembly GCF_018398535.1). Classification (NCBI taxonomy): domain Eukaryota; kingdom Metazoa; phylum Chordata; class Actinopteri; order Cichliformes; family Cichlidae; genus Haplochromis; species Haplochromis burtoni. The sequence continues at coordinate 694,992 of NW_024582457.1, forward strand.
TTCCACATGTTGTACCGCTGTCCTGACCTTTGGATTCATAAGTCAATAATATCTGTTACTGCTGATATTCTGTTTAGTTTTGTATAATTTGACATACTTTACCATTTTCTCCTAGTTTTCCTGGCTTTCTGACAGCCACCCTTCGACTGAGACTTTATCTGATGAGGCTTTGGTCAATAGTAGATAGATCAACTAAAGGGTGAGATGGATCTCTCGGGAATCAAAATATAAAGAAATGATTGGACACTTTGCAAAGTACTGTAGAAATAAAATGAGAAGAACATGCCATCAGTGACATTGGTTTAGTCCTTTTTTGGCAAATGAATAACACTTAAGGAAATGTTTGTGGTTTAGGTTTAGGATTAATGCTTACTTATTTAATTGACCAGTTTTTAATGTTTTCTTTCATTCACAAAACATCGGGGTGGCCATTAAGGGTCCATGTCTTACTTTTTCTCATGGTGCACTAGCTGATAAAGCCATCTCTGCTTATAAATATGTTAAAAATGGGAACTAATGGGACTTCAGATTCAGCTGTACCTAATTATAGGCCTATTCATTAAAAAAAATCATAGTTAATCATATTTACTTTGATGATATACGCTGAATAAAAATAAACAACTACCGGTAATTTTAAAGCTGTTAAGAGGTTGAGACGCTGCAAAGGAATAAAACTAATTAATACAGGAATGAAACCTATCCTCTCTGAACAATGTAAACAGTCACTGGAATTCCATTCAAGCCTGGATTCTGTAGAAAAGACTTCCTAATAGGTTAACCTCAAACTTCTTACTATGATGAGCATATTAACAAACAATAGAAACACTGGGCGAGGATGATCATTACAAAGAGTGCCGCCCTACCAGCCCTTGTTGAAGGTGTAGCCTCAAGTGTGCAAAAAAAAAGGCTACACCTTCAACATGATCCCATCATTCATTCTTTTTTTCTGCTTTTCATGCTTCATTAACGATTTCTTTTGTGGCATTCACTATAAACTGAAATGATATTATCCTTTCTTTGTTGTTTACTAAGGGTTCTCATGTGGAAATGTAGCCTAAAAGTTGGAGGAAGGACATCTGGGTTTCCAAGACAGGATTTTGCAACCCGTGTTTTGTTAAACCTTGAAAGGAGAGAGATAGAGAGGCTAAAATTCAGTGATTTTTCTTTAAGGGCAGCTCCAAACTCATACCTAAAATAGCCATGTCAGCGTGAACGCTGATGTAACCAATCCAAAGGAAGTGAGACAACATAGCAGCTCAAGTAAAGACTTGAAGACAATCCTTCATTGTTCGCTTCAGGCACCACCCAAGGCACACAGAGGAGCAGTTGGAATAGAGACATAAAAAGTCATGTTCTCTTGGTTCATAGATAGTTGCTACACTACATACCATTGGGTAGCATTCACAGTGGCAGTCCTTTAACCCATGTAGCTCTCAATAAAAATACACAACCCATGTCTTGCCTTTTGGTTTTGTGACTGACAGCAGTGATTATGAAACATGAACTCGGACACACAGTGACTCAGAGCTGAGGTCCTCCCCCTTCCTAAAACACCACCAGGAATGTGTGAATCAAACTCAGTGTGAACTGTTATGATTTATGTGATACCACAACTTCAGCTCAAATGTACAACTGTTATTGTCAAAACGGGACAAAGAAGGCATATCACTGGAGGAAGAATATCCTGCACCGCAGATCTGATTACCGCGTCCTTGCAGAGACCTCGTAGACTAAGTGTTGAGTGATACAGTTCACACTCATTCTGCATGATGCACACACTTTGATAACACTGCTAAACAAACAGAGGAGTGCAAGTCGTGAACAGCACCACCTTCCCGGACTCCCACACTCTTGGACTGTGCCCCACCAGTACACACTCTGTAATGAAGAATATAAACCTTGGATTTAATTGGCAACCTGCACAGATTCAACAGCTGCCAACCTTAGAGAATTCAGCACTCATCCTGTGGTGAAAACAAAACCGAGGAGGTCCCATGAAGAGCTGGAAAGTACATGGCACGTAGTTTGTAGGCCATACCTTTTTAATGACATTGAATGACATTTGAACATCTTCACAAGGTGTTCACCGTATAAATGGGGAGAGCTCTGTATCACTTCAAAAAGGCTTCATATTCTCATAAATGCTTCAAATGGAAAAGCTTAACTTCAATTGTTGGGTGGGGCCGCAGTGCTGTTTGCAGGTCTTTTTTAATGTGGGTATGTACAATACAAGCCTTAACTGACCATGCTTTTTAGTTAGGCTTGCAACATGACTCCAGAAATGACAATAATGGTTGGTTGTTCTAGACCAGGGATGTCAAACATAAGGCCCGGAGGCCAGAATTTGCAGAGCAAAGACACCGATCCAACCAACTAGACAGTTTTGGAAAATCCGAACTGTATTTTCATGAGTCCGATTGCTTTTCATCCATCCTGATTTCTTAAATTTACTACAACATAATTTATTTATCCAGTAAAACTGATAAAATGGAGATGTATTATTGAAATTGCACTTTTTCTTATATTAAGATCTATCGAATTAAATGTGCACTTAAACTTCTTTACATGGTCAGAAAGAAGAGGTTAACTGGTCTGGCTTGCTTAATATCAAAGCGGTCTGCATGTGGCCTGAACCATAAAAGGAAAGTTTCTATCTATAAATCTATTCTATCTATTTGAACCCTAGAGTCGGACATTTTGATTGTGTCATTATGGTTTTTTAAGCCGTCATATCATAAAAAGGAGGGCTTAATGTAAACGATAGCTAGCTTCATTAGCAAGATACCCCCAGAGATCTGTGTCTGTGCTAACATATAAAACAAATCATGCTAGAATTTCACTACCAAAAAAACTGAGCATACTTCTTTGATTGTCTGCCAGTACAGTTGACTAACACTGGCCATATTGTTTGCCATAATTGTATTAAAAAATTCTCCGGAAGACTCCAACACCACAGACACAATGGGTTAGCAGAGGTCAGGCCTAGCATACAGCTAACAACTATTCCTTCCTGTTGGCATCTATCTGTTACTGAAATAAGCTACACCCTTAATCCTGCATAATTTTAAGGATAATACATTTAAAAAAGAGTGACTTATATACAAATTCACTCCATTCACAGTTGTCATGAAAAGGGAAATAAGCTATGGACATCTTTGTTTTGTTTTTGTTTTTTAACTAGGCTGTAAAAATGGTTTGCTTTGTAATTTAGCATGACGAGTTTGTGGGGATGGAAGCCAGCCTGAAGGTGCTAAACAATGGCCGTGCTTTGCTCCGATTCTTGTTTGACATCAATTCACACTGTAATATTTAAACATCTGTGGTTTCGACTACATTTTTTTTATGTACGTTCATGTACAGAAATGACTCTTGTTGATATCCTGACCTTGTATTCTATTGCCACACTCAAAAAAATGTGAAGACATGTAAATTTTCAATATTATTTGTTACATAAGAACAGTGTGAAACATGAAGTGTAATTGAATCTGGTCAAATTTAATTTACTTGAATGGTATAAATTTAGTTTATACTAATCACATTCATTTAATCACCTGATTGTGGCACTGACATACATGACAAAAAGAATAACATGCAAAACTGAGACATCCACATTTCATCTATTTTTTATTTACTCTGTATTTAGTGATAACTCCAGTAGAGACACGTAATGTTGATTATATTTAAAATTCAACCACTGAAATGGTTAAACACAAAATGATTTGATTGAGTTTTTGGCTGAAGTTCCTCTCTTTTACCTCTATGTAGGAAGCCATGTGTTCATCTGTTGTTTATAACATGTCCTGAGGCTATTGTGCTGATAAGGAGAGCATGTAGGAAGAGGAAGATTGACACTAGAGAAAAAAATGGAGTGTGAGAAAACAAAGAGAAAAGGAAGAGCAGCAGCTGCTGAATCCATTTCTGGGCGCATACTGTCACGGAGGGACACAGGAAGTCTTAGTGGTTCTCAAAGAGGTGAGATCATGCTTGGCTAAAGAGATGATGAAAGTTAATGAAAGTCTGCAGACAATGGGCTGAGCACATTTCCAAACGTGTTAACGTTGTTTTGCTTAATTCATCCATATCCAGATGAGATTCAGCCTATGAAATTCTTGAATATGACAAAATTAGATGGCCACTCTTATCTGGGTGGATTCTGGATCTGTGCCATGTTGGACAAACCTTGTCATTTGAGCAAAGACTAACTCCTCTATCTTTGTCACTTGTTGAGAGAATGGCAAATTCCACAGATTATTGCATTCCCACATCAAGAGTACAATAATGTACTCTTTCAACCCCCTGTCACCAGTTTTTATCTCCATTAAGCCAGAGATTACCAACTTGCTGGTGACAAAAGGTGTAGATATAAACACACAGATGTAACAAAACAGCAGGCTTGTGTCAGTGCAGAATGTCTAGAGAGCGACTTGAAGGTGTGAAATGGATCCACGTTGTTTGGCGTACGTGGAGGCCGTGTTGGGCCAGTGCTGAGCTCATTTCCCAGGGTGCTCAGCAGCAGGTGTGCATCTCATTTGCCTGTCATTTCACCTGTTGACAGTATTTGTGTTTTTAGAGTATTTTCTCTGTGTGTGTCTGCAGCTTGCAACAAGAGAAAAGTTTATTTAAGTCTACCTTTTGAATCCACTTTGGACACGCTTTGGCTTACAAAGCTGCGTGTGTGTGCATGTCCCGTGTGCAACTACACTAACATGCGTGCTTGCTTGTGCCTGTCTTTACGTGTGGCAGGTCGCCACAGGAGTGGCAGAGCTGTAATCAGCACTTTACACTATGTCGCACTAGAGGAAATGTTCTGAGAAAAATAGGAGCAATTACTGACTGGAGTAATGCACAACCAGCTCTGACCTCATCCAGGACTTGAGATTACATTGAGACAGGACACAGACTTACTGCAGGGAGGGTAGCTCTCCACAATGATGTCATACATGCTGTCTGCCAGTGGAAAAGATAAAAAAACAAACAAACAAAAAAAAAACAGGGAGCAGCTATAATGCCTTACATCTTGCTTACATTTACTCTTTTTTTTTTTTACATGCCTGCGTTATTTCCAGCACTATTGTATTGCATCCTGTGGTACATCCTGCTGCTGAAATACTGCATACTGGGATGTCCTGCACTGAGTCAGGGACACTGAATAGACATCAAGTCCCCACGGTACATCTCAGACTCAAGCACACAGCTATAGCTTTTCCTTTGGCATAAAGTGATCGATGTTACCGCAGTCCTTCAAGGTTTAGCTGCAGAAAGAGCCTAGAAAGCACAGAATAAGCAAATCACAAGTAAGACAAACATTAGAGTCACATTTCTGCCAAGATGACTTCCTTTCATACTTCCAGTGACCTCTTAGGTTGTTCCATTTTCTTTTGTGGCCTTTGTTTGCGTACGCCTGCAATTAGTTGTTTGATGGCACTGAAGTCGAGTTGGCAAAGGCTCAAGAAGGCGGCACAACGAGCTGCTGAACTTCTAAACCCTGCCGAGTTAGCTCTCGGGGCTGCTTGCATAGGCATATACTTTTGCATAAAAATGAAAAAACGGTTACACGGAAATAGCCTGGTTCAGATTCTGAGGGGATTTACAAAACCAAGCAGGATTTCAGGTGGAAAATATTACGTGGCTCTGTGAGAACTGAGCTCACATGGTTTCTCACTGCAACTTAAACCTCAGCAAAAAGTGTAGATGAAATATATTTTGTTTGAGACCTCCATTATAATCCATATTTGACTCTAGGCGATATAACAAAATGCAGAATCCTGGGTACAGGGTGGCAGAAACTTACCCAGTATGTGTTTTTCACTGCTACCTCATTCTGTTTGCTTTCCTGCAGGTGTTTGAGGACAATCTGCTTTTCAGGATTGAGATTTTGGAGTATTTTCATTCATTCTTGCTGGAAACCCATTCTTAACTTTCAAATGAAACTACAAATTTTAAAATCCAGCCTGGATTTATTTCAGATTGCAGTGGGTGTGCTGAGAAACTCTAGTGCAGGGTACTATCTGAATGGTGACACAAGGCCTTTTCTCACAGCATTTTATCCGATTGAGGTCACCCTGCTTGGGGCTAAAACGTAGCAGCAACATAACGTAGCAGCATAGCAACATAACTCTGACACCTAGTGTCATAATCACAGAGGGTTCATGTAACCTAGATTAGTTTTCATAAAAAAATAAATCCTCATAAAATATCTGAGAAGATTTGCATTTTGGAAGATTCTGAACTCCCGCCACTGTTCTGCCGTAGCCCACCGGCCGAAAGGCATGCAGCTTTGTGAGGAATGCAGGCAGTTTGTGGTCTGGCCAACTATGTGCACAGGCAAGGGCCTCATAGGTGAATCAGCCAAGAGTACAGGGGAGAAAACTGTGCTAATGCCTAATAGTTTTACCTTTTAAAATACGTAATTTAGTAATTATTTAGTTTTGCCTTGTCTGAACATTTGATATTAGACAACGCAGACCATGCCACTGTGGGTTAAGTCTTCTGGTGGAGTGGAAGTATTTAACATACAAACTATTTGGTGGGAATGTTGTACTCATACAGAACAAGGCTCTGGAATTTAGAGGTCAAATGTCTTTACCTCTGTACATGCCATAACAGGTTTATATTGTATATGCTACTGTCAGCTGCTCCCATGTGAAAAACAGGCAGCTCTCCTTGTTTGATTTGGCAGATTTTTACACAGCATGCCCTTTCCTGATGCAATCCCAAGTGGATTTCTGCCTCTGTTGGAATCTTTCATAGACCTTTCACTTCATAGGTGAATATATAAACAACTACGTTATGGAGCTGCATTGTACGTACTATACCATACATTTTGCTATTTTAACGATTACTGTGTATACTATTCAGATATTTGGATGTATGTTATTTTGATGCTTTGGCAATACTGTTTCTAAAAAAGGTCATCAAAATAAATAGCTTTTTAATGTTACTTTGGCCATTTATGTTATATATTCACTCAACGGCATGGCGGTTTACGCAATTTCCTCACAAGCGAAAGATCCCTGTTTAGATCATTAGAGGCGACACACATCCCTTTGGGGTTTTGTCAGGAAGGACATCTGGCATTAAAAAAAGAAAAGAAAAAACTCTGCCAAATCAAATATACTGAGCTACCCATATGTGGTTACCTCTTGGGAATAAGGGAGAAGCCCAAGTAGCTTTAGCCTATGCTGAAAATTGCTGAAGGCAAAAGATGAAGCTAAGGTTCCCTTAAATGAATGTAATGTTGTTATACAGCAGGTCTGTGATTGTGAAGCCAGGCTTTTTGGTGGCAATTCTGTAAGCGGTTGTGACCCCTGACCTTTTTGTAGACCAATCTTTACCAGGGCGCAGTTCTCAGGACTTCATTATGTAATGGTATTTGTGGCTAATTACTTAAGCTATTTATTACCTTAAGCCTAAGTAAACACTTCAAAATTGTACAACCCAAAAATGGGCATGGCAAAGACCCACAGTATTATCTGTGTACCAGTCTCAGCACTAATAGATCAAACAAAAGGGGGGGGGGGAAGAAAGTAAAACACTTTAGTGGTTAGATAATTGCGATTTATTTTCTGCAAACATATTTGTAATTGAACTATATAACCGTAATTATTTTAGCTTTTCACAGAAATATCTGTTTACTCCTCAAAAAGCATGATTACACAACCGTTACAGGTCGCTAGGCTACAGTATTTCAAAAATATTTGCCAACGAAGAAGACTTTTCGGGAATTACGTAGCTCTACAGCCGGACGTAGTCACCGCCCCCCGCCTTCTACCCGCGCTGTCGTCGAAGATTGTGTGTTTAGGAAGATGCGTGCCTTTATCTAAATAAATTGAAAATTATGTCTAAAAATTTTCTCCGCAATTATAGTTTATTTTTAAAAGAGATTAAAACGTTTATTATAACGGTCATTGAGGTATTTGAGGGACCGACATTATAACTTCTGACATACTCTGACATTTTCAGGCGGAGTGAGTGGTCTGTTTGTTTGCTTCCTCTCTGGTCACAAGCGTGCTCAGTTTCGTGTACAGCAGTAATGCTGCACTTTAGCTTAAATAAATACCGTTTATTCCATATGTTTACGTACTCGCACATTCTGCCTGCTCTTTAACCAAACTAGAAGTCAGCAGCTCTGTAAACATGGCGGGAGTTATCCGGAGGCTCGACGAGACTGTTGTCAACCGCATTGCTGCGGGAGAAGTTATTCAGCGTCCTGCCAACGCCGTTAAAGAAATGATTGAAAACTGGTAAATTAGCAGCTATATAAAGAGCAGCTTCAATAACGTGAGCACTAACGTTAGGATATTTAAGTCACTGTACGACTAGTGACTTAAATATCCAAGTAGCGGGATTATTAAAGGTGGCCATACATGGCCGGGGTGACTGTTTACATCACGTGTAACATAGTAACAGACCTGTAACTGTCTCCTCTTAGCGTGCAGTGTGACCCTGTGGTAAATACACTTTTGTGTTTTACAATTGTTCCAGTTTGGATGCAAAGTCCACAAGCATTCAGGTGACGGTGAAAGACGGCGGACTGAAACTTCTTCAAATTCAGGACAACGGCACTGGCATCAGGGTGGGTGACCCGCCCTTTTAGCTGGGTGGCCTCTGCTTCATCATTACGCAGTCAGGGTTAAGCTATTTTGGTTTTCTTCTGTCACTGAGTGTGCTAAGTCTTTCCCTGAACTGAAAGACGGAAGACACCAACTCAAGTGTACTTGTTAACACATTTGAACATTTTATACTTGAGCTGTTTTCTTGTAACTACAGCCATTTTTTCATGTCTTCTAACAATTTGCCCCAGTAATTTCTGGTAACATTAAATATGACAAAATGAGAAGTAATATAAGTTTTTAAAAAAAGGATTGATTTTTCAAGAAAATGTAATTAAAATGACATCATTTTCATGTTCCAACCCACGGCGATGTATTGTTAAATTGTATAAATCTTAGTTTTGACCAGATGGAGAATTACATAGTACTTACTCATAATTACTTGTCACAGGCTTTAGTTTTCCCACCACAGTGAGGAACAAGCATACAATGATATATGACTATAACAACTGAATGCATGAAGTTAAAACTGAATGAGTGCCTAAGCTTACAAACAAGCTTACAAATGATGTTTTATGTTACGTCAGACATATTTATGCTATGAAAAACAAAATTCTTTGTTTGGCTTTGATTAAAAATCACTTCAAATTTTAAGGGTCAGTATGAAGGGTTGCCTCAGAATGACCCTGCTGGTGACGTTATGGTAGTTTGTTCAGAATATGCTGTGTACCAAGTGAAACTCTTTTTCACTACTGCAGAAGGAGGACATGGAAATCGTTTGTGAGAGGTTCACCACGAGCAAACTTCAAACTTTTGAGGACCTTTCGAGTATCGCAACCTATGGATTCAGAGGAGAGGTGAGCTGTGCACCTCTGTCTGCCTTCACTGTATTAATTTGTTCTGCATTACATTTATTGTGTTTGTTCTTGTCTGCAGGCCCTTGCTAGTATAAGCCATGTTGCCCATGTGACCATAACCACAAAGACTGCTGATGCAAAGTGCGCTTACAGGTACTGTTGCATTCCTTATCTGCTCTAAAGCCTTACTAAAGGCTACAAAACAACTAGGATGTCAGCTCTCTCATAAATTGGTTGTGTTCTCTTGCAGAGCCAACTACAGCGATGGCAAACTAAAAGGCCCTCCCAAACCATGTGCTGGAAACCAGGGAACGCAGATCCTTGTGAGTTCTCCTTGCAGATGAGCTGCTCTCTAAAATACAATTTATAGATACTGAGAAGCTGCTCTTCTTGTTGATTGCAGGTGGAGGATCTTTTCTATAACGTCTCCACCAGGAGAAAAGCTCTAAAGAGCCCGAGCGATGAGTACTCCAGGATTGTAGAAGTGGTCGGCAGGTGTGGGTTTTATTCGTGTCTCATGATTCTTGGTGAATTTGCTTCAACTTGTTAACATTGTCTTACTCTGCAGGTACGCCATACACAACTCAGGAAAAAGCTTCTCTGTCAAAAAGGTAAGATGTGCTTTATTTTTCATTTAAATTAAATGCCTCCCTCAAGCACGCAAAGCAGTTTTCTTCAAATAAACTATTTGCTGTCTGTTTTTGTGACTCCTCTTTCCAGCAAGGAGAGACCGTGGCAGACGTAAGGACTCTTCCCAATGCGTCTGTAGTGGATAATATTCGAGGGATTTTTGGCAACGCAGTCAGCAGGTATTCCAGCAAATCTCCTTTGATGAGCGCTGCTTTTTATGCAACCTCTTCTCACCTCTGAGCTGATTGCATGACCGGCTCTGTGGTATGTTCCCAGGGAGCTGATCGAGGTTGCCTGTGAAGATCAGAAGCTCGCTTATAAGATGAAAGGCTACATCTCAAACGCAAACTATTCAGTCAAGAAATGCATTTTGATCCTGTTCATAAACCGTACGTACCACAGAAACTTACTGGAAACGCAGCAGTTAGCATTTAATCTTGTTAGCTGCTGTGTTTCTGTGAAATGAAGCTGTCTTCTGCGATGTCTCAGATCGTCTGGTGGAGTCGAGCGCTTTGAAGAAAGCGATTGAGACAGTTTATGCTGCATATCTCCCCAAGAACACACACCCGTTCCTTTACTTGAGGTAATGTACTTTACCTGTGTGGCTTTGTGTGTGTGTTTGCTTTTTTAAGTCGTACATCTGTTAATAACAACAATAATAGTTAGGCTTAGCAGGGGGAAGACACACATCTTTTTGACATTCATCTATCCTTGTAACTCAGTTATCACAGCTTGACCATCGCTTGAAGTTTTATGCAAAAGTTCTTGTTTAAACTTGTTAAAACTGGACCAGGCACATAATGACGCGTGTGTTCCAGTATCATCCAGTGCCGCCTGGTGATTGGGTGAGTTTAATGAGAAATCCTCTTAAGTAGTACATTTTTTTTCCTGCCACAGAAAAGACAGATGTAAATATTTGGGAGATCAAGAAGAAGAGACAGCAGGTTGAGCTCAGTTTCAATTCAGTTTTCTGCAATTCACAGAGAACTCAAATGTGTGTAAGACAGTTTATTTTACACTTACAACATTAAAGTGAAGTGGCAGACTTGAAGTTTGAAAGGGGCTGTGTGAAAGAAAAGTCTGCCAACGGTCTGTCTCAGCTGTCCTGGTCCCAGAGTACACCCTCTGAATTTTGTACAACACGCTAACTGAAACATTACTCCTTGTAGAAAATTTCAGTGTCAGAGTCCTTGACATTGTTTAGTGGACCGGTTTTGTTATTGACATAGTCTCTTATCTGAAAGTAATGCAAGAGGTTGTTCCTATCTTACATTCTTGCTCTATTTGATTAAAGGTCAGTAGGACCACATTCTCCAGTTGGTCTCTAAAAGAAAACCTCACAGTCCATAGTTTAAATGACCTGGTAAGAAATCCGGATTGGTAACAGTTGGGGAAGATGGATGTTATTTCAGTTCTCACTGCAATCCATTCCCTCCAGTCCTTGAGTGTTTTTATTGTGATTGGGTTCCTACACCAATCTTTTACAGTTTTCATATTCTTCATAACAATTAGGTTTGAAAGAGGATGCTTAGACGCTGAAGATTCAATATAAAGCTAAATTGAAGAAGACGTCTCAATTGATATTTTCTAAATTCTATGAAGCTGCAAAGTTGACTTCTTTATGAGTGCCCATCTTTTGGACCAGATGAAACTTTCATTTATATTTTAAAAAAAATTTTCTATTTGAATCATCCTCGCTTGATAGAGTGAGACCCCGTGTAACCAGGACATAGGGAGTGAGTTGTAAAGTTCAAGATCTTGCTTAATCTTATTGAATAAATAAGCTTTAAACATCTGATCGAACTGGGATGTTGGAAATATACCCAAGTAGACGAAACCCATCAGAGACCATTTCTAAAGGGGAGGAAGTAAAAGATTTGGGTGTCTGTTGCTGACATAGCCTCAGATTTGGAGAAATAAATTTTTATACCAGATAAGGTGCTAAATAAATGTTTCATTTCTATTAGACGATTTACTGATTTTTGTAGGGTTAGACAAGAATAATAAAACATCATCAGCATATAAAGTAATCTTATGAAGATCCTGACCAATTACAATCCTGCAGACTGCAGGGTCACATCTTTTTGTATCAGTTAACGACTTTATAGCCAGACTGAATAATAGTGGCGACAGCCCTGTTGGCTTCCTCTCTTAAGAGTTTTTACACCTAACCACATTAGCTGTAACGGTTGCCATAGGGCCATTAAAAAGAACCTTAAAGGAGTTAATGAAATTATGACCTAAACCAAATTGTTCAGCTTGGTCAAAGGGCTTCTCTGCATCAAGAAAGACCATCTGTTGCTTGTTATTGACATATCTGAATCACATTTAGGACTCTTCTAACACTGTTTCTTGAGTTACAACCTTGAATCACTGTTACTTTCTAACTTTCACAGCTTAGAAATCGCTCCTCAGAATGTGGATGTTAATGTTCATCCCACTAAACATGAAGTGCACTTCCTGCATGAGGACAGTGTCATCGAGAGCGTTCAGAAGCACATCGAGAGCAAACTCCTGGGCTCCAACTCCTCACGTACATATTTCACTCAGGTATGAAGTGACAAGGTCTCTTTCTTACTGTGCCCCTACTGTTTCACGTCCACATTATCTGACGTATTGTGCACCGCCACGTGTTTACTGCAGACTGTAGATAAAAGATGGATACAGTCGCTTTAATTTCCTGCATTTATTTTAAAGCTCAAATTTAGCGTTCCTGTCTCCATCTTTGTTTTTTTGCAACCACAAGTGACAACATTTGTATGAAAGGCTTTTGCCCTGGCTTCATCTTTCAGCAGTGGAAGTTACCACCAGGTCATTTACAGTCTGTGCCCATCTCTGTCTTTGTGTAGACGTTGTTGCCGGGACTGTCAGTCTCAGGTAACACTGAGGTTAAGGCCTCCAGCACCACATCGGAGTCTAGCGAGCGAGTCTACGCACATCAGATGGTGAGGACCGACTGTCGCACACAGAAGCTAGATGCCTTCCTCCAACCGAAAGAAAAGCCGCTCCCTGATCCCGAGCCTGCTGGTCCCAGCAGTGGGCAGACTGCGATCAAAGCCATCCAGGCGGACAGCATAGAGATAGACGATGTAGATGACTCAGACATGCTGGAGGCGCTGGCTGAACAGGAAGCAGAGGTGCCAAAGGGCGAGGAACAAGGCAGCGTCGGTGCTCTTGATAATCAGAGGTGAATGACATATGTGCAGTAGCAGTAGCAGCATTAGATTGTGTGAGTCAGCAGGGATTAAAGACTCAGTCAGGGAGTAACTTTGAGTGTAATCCTGTCAGAATTTCTGCAAGTTAGATCAGGACAAGTCTAATGTACGATTGATCCTGCACTGTGAGCAAATCTGAACATTGACCCGCAGCAAATGAGTTGTGTAAGAGAGCAGAAAGAAGAATGTAAAAGTAAACATGGATCAGCCCTCACTGATGAGACATCAGCCTTAGGGCCAATCAGTAACAAAAGCAGTGTTGTGTTTAACTAAAGTTACAGCATGTCATTTTTTAAGGTTATTTAACTGAAAAAAAGAACGCTGTGCTCTTAAATATGCATTGAGGAGTGTATCAATACGTCTTCCAACAAAGTGTTGCTTTCTCATTAAATCAGAATTAATACAGAAATAGAATTAAATACATAGGAGCAGGCGATGGTTTGTGAAAGCTGCCATGTTGCCCAGTCATATTGAATACAGTGGCTGAGATGGACATGTGTTTATGTATGTGGCTAATGATTGGCCACACATACATGAGGTAATAGTATACCACCAGGCTCGAGTATCCTAAGAGTCACACTTTCCCTCTGATAAACTATTTGGTTAAACTCAGATTGTATAAGAGTTTATTCACTACCTGTGAGAGTGATTTTAGATCCACTTTAAAGAAAGTTTCACTTTCAGCGCCAGCTAACAACAGCTAACAGCTGAAAAAAGAGCAGCGCTTATCAACAGAAAGGTTCAGGATATCCTCAAAAACTCAGCTCATTATCGCTGTGATTACACAGGAGTGATTTTCACTGACTCACCAAGTGGTATCAGACTCCTTTCACAAAGTTTTACAGCCTCCGCCAGAGTAAATAGACGTGGACACATATTGACGTAAACGGTGGAGTGACAGTCACACTCACTACAGATGAACAGCCAGAGATGTTTGTCCTACAGCAGCAACTGTAGCTGGCATTATTGCATTATTCACTTGAATACGGAGGAGTAAGAAAACAGAATTCAGCTGACTGTAACGTACTGACATCTAGGGGTGAGACTGAATAACAGGTTGTTAAGAGTTTTGGCGAGACAGTTGTTAAAACATGAACACTGAAGATCCTTCATAGATAGATTCCTGAGCTGTAAAGGGTAATTAAAGAGTTTCAGGCAAAATTTAAAGTGAGCCAACCACGCAGCACAAAACAGCTGTGACAAATCAGACAAGAAAAGTCAAACATCTGGCAGCCTCAGAGCCACATATTCCTCCTTGTTGTAGAAGTAGATAAAGAAAGGATAAATATTGGCGTTAGCTTAGCAGAAACATGACTCCAGATGAATACTGTTGGTTTCTTCTGCCCCCAAGTGGCCAACAAAGAAAGTCATCCAGTCCAATCTTGGAGTACATGTAGACTTTATATTTTTAAGACAACAAATATCTGCAACTAAATGTGTGTTAACATGTATGATCACTGGCACATCCTGTTAAGTCCCACAGCCTTTTTAATGTAACCGGGTGTGATTGGGTCTGTGTGCGTTATTGTGAGACAGGAAGCGACCGAGGACAGAGCAGAAAGAGCAGCAGCAGGAAGAAGGCGAGGACTTGACGGCCGCAGCCACGCCCAAGAGACGAGTGATCAAACTGAACAGCATCAAAGAGCTGAGAGCTGAGATCACAGAGAACACACATAAAGGTGTGGCGTCACAAAACCTGCCCTGTACCTCTGAGCACTAGCGCCAAATCAGATCTGGGGAATCTCCATCCCGGCTAAACTGAGCAGTCTAACATAAGAACCTCTTTGACTCTCTAAAAATGTTCCACTGATTTGACTTCCTGCTCCGGGGCCCAGGTCGTTTTTCATAACCAGCTTTACGCAACTTCTTCTGCTGCTACATCATGCTCTCGTAATGATTCATTCGACCTCTCAGCATGTCTCAAATAAACCCTTTATTGATGAACTTTAAGAGCGGTTTTTGTGATTTATATAACAAAACAAAGCCAAACATGTTTTATTCATGCACGTTCTCTCCAGGCCTTCAAGAAATGATGCAGAACCACTCGTTTGTGGGCTGCGTCAATCCCCAGTGGTCTCTGGTGCAACATCATACTAAGCTCTACCTGCTCAACACCAACAAACTCAGGTGAGAACCGTGAAAAAACTCTGTTCAGCTCTGCTCTTTCAAGCTGGTGCTGCTGCTTTATGTCTCATAATGTGTTTCTCTTACAGCCAGGAGCTTTTCTACCAAATACTCATTTATGACTTTGGAAATTTCGGTGTACTCAGACTGTCTGTAAGTAAAGTGTACAACGTCAGTGATTAGAAAACACTGTGTGGATCCTAATGATGGATAATGTGTTTTCAGACCCCAGCACCTCTTTATGACTTGGCCATGTTGGCTTTGGAGTCAGAGGAGAGCGGCTGGACTGAAGAGGACGGTCCCAAAGAAGGCCTGGCTCAGTACATAGTGGACTTCCTGAAAAAGAAAGCGGAGATGCTAGAGGACTACTTCTCCATGGAGATAGACCAGGTCAGAAATATTCTCTTTAGATAATTTCTGCTTGCATTTCAACATTGTTCGAACTCATGTTATAACTAAAAAAGAAACCAAACCCAAAACACATCCACAACAGGAAGGAAACCTACTAGGACTCCCGCTGCTCCTCGACAACTACACCCCAGTCATGGAGGGTCTCCCCATGTTCATCCTGCGCCTGGCAACTGAGGTAAGCTAGATCATAGCCTCTCCATTTAAGCTACAATTCTGGAAACACAAACTGAAGACCTTTGTGCGGCGATGTCGTGCAGGTGAACTGGGACGGTGAAAAGGACTGTTTCAGAGACTTCAGCAAAGAGTGCAGCATGTTCTACTCCATCAGGAAGCAGTACATCCTGGAGGCCGAGCCAGGAGAGGAGCAGGTGTGAATACTGAACTTTGCAGAAATTGTCCAGCCAGTTATGGACCTTGTTTTGTCTCGTGTGAGGTGTAACGCTCGTGACGTTTCAGGGCACTGAGGTGAACTCTTGGCGGTGGAAAGTCGAACACCTCATCTTTAAAGCTTTCCGAACCCTCTTCAGTCCTCCGAAGAGCTTCAGCGAGGATGGCACTGTGCTGCAGATCGCCAACTTACCCGATCTCTACAAAGTGTTTGAGAGGTGCTGAAACTGCTCATCATGGCTGAAAAAAATCAACTATATAAGCTCTTTTTCTTTTTTTTCTTAAATAACACATACTGTAAATAAATACTTTATAGAAAACAAGACTTCACATTTCTGTCTTTATGAGTAAAAATTCTGTTATAAAAGGGTCTCTGTTGCAGGAAACCCTTTCTGAACGGCTTACTGAAAAGTGCCAAGGCTCCACATGGTTTCCTAACACTAAGACTTCAGGCGTGAAGCCAGGAAAATAGAAGTGGGTCACAAGTCCCATAACGAAACCCGAAAACGTGCCAGCAAATGAGCTCGACTTTTATTACTTCTCCATTCCACCTGTCAGTCGAAGCTGTGTCAGCACTCTGTGTGAAGGAGGTTAATGCAGCTCTGCCAGTGTTTCCATCAACACCTGAGGGACAGTAACTAGTTTAACACCTGCAGAAGACCAGAAAAGGGAGTGAACTGTACTTACCTGATTTACTCTGTTTCGTTTTTAAAGAAGAAAGCGAACCTGAGTTATTCTAGTGGTTCCAAACGGGGACAAATTAAATTCATACATCTTTTGATTTCAGAGTTTCAAAAGTGGAAATTGGTGTAGGCTTCCCTCGCTCTATGCATAGAGAAGCAGAAATCTAAAAGATGTGCTCCACTTTTTAAGATTCCAAAATCAGCTTCAATTCTTTACTCGCACATCACAGTAATACAACCTGAAGTGAAGAACTCTGACAGCCCCTTTCAAGTATTGCTTAGCAGTGGGATTAACGTGTTAAAAGACATACATGGGAAAGAAAGTTTGACTGGAAACAACACAAGAAAAGCAGATAATATTTAATAAAAATGGTCCACAAAATTTGCAGTTTTGTTCTGTGGCTTTTTTGTAGCCTTCACTTTCAGGGCAGTGGGAATGACAGGACACCAGATGTTAGCATGAATCTTTAGCTTGGCCATTGAAGTATTTTTAGCTCATAAAAGAATCACTAAAGGGCCATAATGATGGGCTTCATTTGAGGTTTTTAAAATCCTCCTGGTTTGAAATCATCTTTCAGGGTGCCAGCAATTTGACCATAAGATGGCGCTATAATGGTTGGGTTGAACATTGACAGAGTATCCGGTGTATGTGGTTAAACCAGCCTTGTCCTCGTTTGGCCCCTGATAACATTTTGGGCTTCTCTTCAGTATTAGAATCAAATGAAGACCTCTTGGTTAATAAGAACAGCTTAGTTTCTCGTCACTGGCTCCCTGTTAAATTAATTTCATTTCTTCTCACATGAATGAGAAATTATCTCAACGGAGCCTCAGTCTCAGAGTGACAGCTTACTTCTTGTTCTAAGAGTATCCAAAAGTGGCACATCATCAGCCATCAGACCCCTCTCCTGTCAAACCAGCTTTTAGTTTAGGTTCAAGAGACAGAACTTAAGTAGGTGCACCTTGCTAGTACCTGGTTAGACACCCCTTTGCCTTCAGCACTGTATTAATTCTCCATGGCAGATTCAAAAGTGCTGGAAACATTCAGCAGAGTTTTCGATACATGCTGATGTGACAGCATCACACAATGATCCTGCAGCAGAAATCAGCCCAGTGGGCATTTTTCTTTTTAGTCTCAGTTTCCTGTTCTTAGGTGAAATGAGTGGCATCCAGTGTGGTCTTCTGCTGCTGTAACCCATCTGCTTTAAGGTTCAACATATTGTTGCAGAAGAAAATGCTCTTCTGCACAACTTGGTTGTGACGAGTGGTTGGGTTATTGTTATTGTCCTAGCAGCTTTAAGAAGTCTGACAATTCTCTGACCACTGGCATCAGCAAGGGATTTTCACCCAGAGATTTGGACCCCCCCTCTGTAAACCCTATGATGGTTGTGTGGGAAGATCCCAGTAGATCCCCAGTAGTACAACAGTTCCCAGTAGAACTATTGTACCTAACATTTAAAGTGCCTTAAGATCTATGCAGAAATAATGTAGGTCAATTGTCCTACATAAAAAAATAAAATGGAATCCACACTTCTGTAAATGACACATTTATTTTCAAGAAATCTTTTAAATATTTGAAAAATTTCAAAGAAACCGCAACAGACACAGTTGGTTTTATATATATATATATATTCAAATAATAACTGCACCTTAATTTTTTTATTTTTATTCCTTTTTAAATACATGTACCTGTTAAAACAATTATTGTTTTATTAAGCGGTGCAGACCCCCAATCTCCTGGTGTGAAAAGGCACTTCACTGTGTGAGAGGAAGTCAGGAAGATGCGGGGCTGGAGCAGCCATCAGGGTTGAATTGTTTAAAAAGCATCATTATACTCATTCATGCAACTTATGGAACAAAAAAACAAAAAAAACAAAAAAAAAAAGCACATCAAAAAACAAAACAAAACAAAAAGTACAGTCAAGCACCCAGTCAGAGGGAAATAAATCTCATGGATAACACGATGTAGTATAAAGCTCTGAAATTTTAAGTAGTGAGTAGAGAAATGTCCTCAGATGTATCTCCCAGCAACTCGTGTAGTTTTATTAGTCGTATTTCTGAGTTCATTCCCACACAAAACCAATGTCTCTTGATTCAGAAAAACAAAGAAAACAGTTCAGTTCGTTTGCCTGTGCTACAGGTTTTAAGTGTTTTTGGTTAGCTACAAATCTCAAAGTGTTACAGCTGAAAATGGAAATGTGCTCCAGTCGCAATATGGCAGTCAGAGGTCTGAGGTGCGGATTTAAGGGCTTCTGTGGTGACGCTGCCTTGCCTCATTGCTGTGACAGAAGGGCATTCCTGTTGGCCTTCATTTTCTCAAGGCGCTTTACTAGGTGGTTGTTGGTCATCTCCATCTCCTCTACCTTATCTAAAGCTGTGCGCAGCTGTGGGTGAGCAGAGGGAGATAACACAGTCAACATTCTGCCACATCAGGTTTGTGCTCTGGGCTAAATCTGATTTAGGTGTTGTTACCTCTCTTTGAATTTTACGTTTTTCTGCTTTAAGTTCGTCCTCGATTTTCTCTGCGTTATCTGCCGCTGCCTTGTACCGGGAGACTTGCCCTTCAAGTCTGTTAATCTGGGGGAGAAAAAAAACAAAAACAAAACCCGGAACGGATTAGTTTCCCATTTTAGCCACAATACCAACTTTTTTACTGAGGTTTCTGATAAACATTTCACTTACATTTTGTTCCATTGTACCCATTTCCTGTTCTGCTTTTGAAAGCTTGAATTTGTATTCACTAATCTGTCTGTTGGCATCTCCTACAGAGAGCAGAGTTTCAACGTTAAAAGAAAAAGGGGTGGTTGCGGTTTAGCTGTCGTGTAAGTCGGGTAGCGAGGTCAACTTACTCTGCATTTCAATAAGGTGCAGGTCTGTACCGTTTTCCATCCTCTCCCCATCTGTGTACGAACTGTCCACCTTTGAGTGTTTCTGTTTCTCCTCCTCCAGCTGATTCTTCAGTTTCCTAATCTGAGCCAAAAGTTCGTCCTTCTCCTCTGCCAACTTCCGTAGCCTGACATCTACAAAACACAAGAAGAGTACATTTAATCAAGCTGAGAACTTTAGTCTTTTCCAAGGAAAAATTAATGAAATGCCTAACTTGCTGTAAACATTCCCACTATATAGGCAACAGGTGGTCCAACTCACCCAGTGGACCCTCTCCTGCAGACTCCAGCACCTGGGCGGCCTCCTGGGAGACCAAAGTGATCCCTGAGGACGGAGACTCGTGGTTGACATCTCCGTTTGGTGTACCATCTGGGATGATGACCAGCCCATGTTTCTGTAGTTAAGGAAAAAAAAGCTAGCTGAAGCCTTGTTCTATTATACTTTTTTTTTTATAGGATACCATCCCGCACAGTGAGTGCTGTGGTTCCAGGATGTAACAGTTAATGATTTGTAGAGGTTTAAACGTGTGGATCGAGACATTCATTCCAATGTTTTACACCCTGACACTGCACAGGCTGCACTAATCCAAGCCTGAAAGCACAAACTGGACTGAAACAACAACTGCTTGATGAGAATAATGATGGCTTCAAACAATGTTCTGCTTGTGTTCTGACAGGTTTTGCAAAACACTTTAATATTATTGCAAAATTTGATACCAGATAACGTCACCCCATCTGGCAGTGGGTAAAGAAACATGACTCTAGTTAAATCTATTGAACTGTTACAACAACACGTCCTAGCAGTGTGCATTCTCATCATCTGAACTCACATTGCTGTTATTGACTGTTGTTTTTTTTTTTTTTAGTTACCATGTTGAGATCCAAGTACTACAGTGATAATGTTTGCATACATTAGGAATTTTATTTAATGAAACGTAGTCAGGGTCAAGAACAAATTCAGCAGTTACCAAAAGTTATGCACAAGTAGGAAGCAGGGGAAAAAACAAAAAAACAACTAATTAAAATAAGTGAAACAGCAAAGAAAGCGGAAAGAAAAACAAAGCGGTGGAAGTAAAAAGTATAACAACAAAACAGCAGGCTTAGTTCCAAGAAGAACAAAAACAACCACAACAAAAATCTTTTGGCCAGCAGCTCTTTCCTGTAACCTTTATTTTTTTTGTCATTCGATTGACCTACCTCTCCTGCTTTGGATTTCCCCTTGATGTCAGCGAGCTCATCTCTGAGCTCATCTCTTTCATTCCTAATGCAATCAAAGTACTCTTTCTGCCTCTCTAGGGCCTGGCCACATGGATGAGAGAAGACAAGAGAGAGGAGAAGAGGCAGAGAAGTTGGATAGACTTTGGATAGACATGCAATGCCACACATGCTGGAACAAGACAGGTACCATGCACAAACATGCACTGTGCATATCGAACAAAGAAGAGGGACGTAATAACAAACAGCACACGAGCAGAGAAGGACAAGGTGACGAGCTTTGAGGGTTAAAGGGAAAGATTAAAAGGAAAGGTAGAGCACAGGGGGTTGAAAGGGCACTGCTTCTGATTCTCACAAAAAAACAACAACTTTACATTAACACGATGCTGACTACATTAACAAATTGACCGATTCACAGATGGAACATGCATCTCATGCTGCAATTTATGGACTTAATGTCTCTTAGAGTTCACATGACCATCCTTCCAGAAATGTTGACCACAGCAGGCTTTAACGCCCTGCCAGTACACTGTTATTGTTAGCTGAGGCCACACAATCAAACTGAAATCTGTTATTTTGACATGCAAAAATCCAAACCGTATGTGAATGGGTTCTGTTATGTACTAATGCCTAAGGGTCTCCATCATGCAGAGACAGCATGAGAGGCAAAAGAGCTGGAGCGGAGAGGGGGACAGAAAACCCCACAGCCATCGATTGCCTCTCATGTTCTGTCAGAGCAAAGGCATGGGACCTCCTACCGCAATCTTTTTGTCCTTCCAGTTTATCGTTTCCTGCAGGTCAAACACCTCTCTGGTGAGGGCATCTAACTTAGTCTGCATTTTCTGGCTCTCCTGGAGTGGTGTTGAGCAGCAACAAGAGGACACAACACAGGACAGGAACAAAACAAGAAAAACTGAATGGAACAAAGAAGTGAAAATGCACATGTATAGAGACAAAAAGACAGACACTGGTGAAACAGTGTGAAAAGACACTAATTAGAGCAGATATAGCTGGAATAGGAATAGATATAGAAATGAATGATTGATAGGATATATGGAATGAGAAGAATTGTCAGAGCAATAGACAGGATCTATGGTAGAGGATCTAGAGGCAGGCCAGTGCCAATCAGTCCTTATCAAGCTAGCGCAGTAGTTTCCGAACATCTTCCGCAGCCAGTACAGACACATCAACACTAGGCTGAAAAAAAAAAGTTTAAGGTTCAACAATACCTCTATAAGCTCATCTCTCTGGCGGATTCCCTCTTTCAGTTCTTCTTGTTTATGCTGGAGAACTGTACATGTGTGTTTTTGTCTTTCTAGATCCTGAAAGCACAGACAGAACATTTTAGCCACAACTCTTCTGTAAAGAGTTTGGGACGTTACAGGTTACCACACGGGAGATTTATCACCTTCGACTTTTCTTCCAGCTCCCTCTTCATCTCTGACATTTGCTCCTCCATCTCCTCTATGACATCCTTGAGTGTGTCCACTTGATAGATGAGGTTGGCTTTGTCGTTGTCCAGCTGTGCATTCGATACCATGGCTTTCTTGTACTTCTCCTCTACCTCTGTGAGTGACTCCTGATAAAGGTTTGCAACATGTTAATACGTAAAAAAATTAATTAATTATTTCACACTCCACCTACATGCAACAGGTGCGTTCTCTGGTATAAGAACAGCTTTTGTAACACATCAAACATGAAATGGCCAAACATGCTACACATGTTTAAGTTTCAGATTAATAAAAAGATATTTAAAATACAAAACTGCTATTAAAAATACTGAATATGTAATTTGGGACTATGTAATGCACAAATGGTGAAAATGATCACACAATAATAAAAATGCCTTCAACCACTTTCAGCAGTGAAATAAGGCAGAAAAAAAACTATGAGTGCACCAGAAAGCAGAAAACCAGTTAAAAGTGCACCAGTTGTATCCAACTATCAAGAACATAAGATTGTTAGTAAACTACTCTTATCAATAAAAACATACAGTTTCCTTCCTTAGAGGACAGGAAGTTGTGGTGAAAGTCAGTGAGCCAGAGGGCCATTGAACCCTGTGCCAAAGAAAGCCTGGGTGGAAGAAATAATTTGAAAGAACGACTGATCTGTCAGCAGGTGGAGCTTTTACTCTTCTTCTTAAGACATTAAAAACCAGCACTAACTGAGGGAGTGTCTTCATTTAAGATCAAAACAGGAAGAGGGAGAAGACCATGCAGGAATAAAGAGTCACTGCGCAATTCTGACTGGTAGCAGGCAAAGAAACAGCTGTGGTGTTAGGAGCTACAGGACAGACTTCAAGGGGTGTGAGTGGGGAGGCAGTGTGAGTTAGTGAAGTCATGCTGCTCCCAGAGGACAAGAGAAGACATGCTGTGAGCTCAAGCCCCTCTACCTTCAGCTCTTTAAGCCCTTGCATGTACCGCCCTTCTACATCCTGAATCTGGTCCTTTAGTTCATAGATATCCTGTAGAGCAGATGGAGGGAATGGTTGGAGTGAACTGGGGCATCAGAGAGGTCGGGGAGTATAAAAGGGAGAGACAACAAAGCACCCGTGCTGCCATGTCAAACAGTCCAGCTGACATACAGATGCCCACTTAGAGACAGACAGTGTCATGGGCACATGTCCCATCCAGTCCTCCCATGCACACACACAGAAAACTGGTTAAAGCAGACACAAAGAACAGCAGGAGGGCAGCAGAGGCAACGCTCCAGAAGGAATATGTGTTTACATAAAAGGCTCAAAAACACAATAATCAAACATCCAAAATCAAATTGGAATTTCGTGTGCTAACTTCTAATCAGTTATTCACTAATTATTATAGAAAAGTGACACCGTGTGTATTTGAACTTCTTACCCTAAGTTCACTCAGACTGGTGTCGGGGTCGTAGGCGCTGCTGGTGTCTGTGCTACCTCGACGTGATGAGGTACCACCCAGTGATGCCAGGGTGGCTGCCGAGAGGCCTGGGGTGGCACACCGGGAGGATGGCTGAGGACATAAAGTACCCCAAACCCCAGTGAGAAAAACAAACGCAGCACAGCATGATGCAAAGCAATCATCTGATACTACATGGCTCTTGAGTAATCCTGTTCTATTCAAATCCACCTGAAAGAGAAACCAGCTCAGACTCCCAAACGGCTGTTTGTATACACTAGGTTACTTTTATTCCCATTTTTTTGTGCTTGCATGTAATTACAGAAAATTAATTCCCAGTGGAATTTGATTTATTGACGACTCAGACATTACATTTAATTTTTTTAAATTAACTTTGTGATGAGGAGTGCAATAGTTGCAACCAGAAACAGAAATGTGTCTGGTGTCATTCTGCTCTCCACATTCCTTTGTATAATTGTACTATAGTTGTACTATAGTTGTACTATAGTTGTACTATAGTTGTACTATAGTTGTACTATAGTTGTACTATAGTTGTGTACACACACACACACACACACACACACACCCTTTCTTAGCGCTACCTGGTGAAGCTGTATGTGCGATCTGAAATGAAACACTTGCTAACCCTGCCTCGCGTTGATGCGAGATAACATGATAATAACACAGTGAGGGTGACACGCATCCTGGCACCTGTATGCTCTACCCAGGATGCACCCTTGCCTAAACCAAACAAAAGCCTCTCTAACAGTGAGAAATGATCAGATGGAGATCATCTTCTGGTGTGCGCTACATGTCTGAAAAGCAACAATATTCCGACCTCTTATCCCCAAGACTGTCCAAAACTGTCCTTTGAGGACATCTGTTATAGCAACCTCTGCATGACTCAAACAGGATGTACAGAAGTCTTGTGCGATCCCTCAAATCTCTATAGGTGTAGCAAAATATGTAAATAGGTGTAGCAATTTATCAAAACGTAGCAAAATTGAAATTCAAACCAAACAATTATGGATGGCTGTAGACACTCACTGTTGTACCCGTACTTATTTTGGTGATGTTTTGAACCAATCAAATTTGGATTCATTACTCCATAAAACATGTTGCCACTGATTTTTGGTTCGGTTCTTGTAACCTGGCACACCTCAGGCTTTTCTCCCTGTTCCCCTTACTAAACAACAGCTTCTTGACAGCCACACTTCTGCTGCGAACCATTTCTGAGGCTTTAGTGAACAGTACATCAGATGGGTCTTTCAGGTCCTGTGTCAGGTCTATGCCCTATTTCTTAACGACCTCTAAGGTCTGTCTTCTTCACTTGTTCCATTTTCTGCCTGTCAAACTTTTAAATTAGGGCATTTTTCACAGTTTCAACTAAGAAAAAGGGAACAAATGATTTGTTTTTACTTCAGGCTGCTGGCAAGACGTCTGTTATGTGTAGAAATAATACTGGTTATTATGTGTTTCTTTTTTTAAAATACCTGAATGATTCATAGGTCAGTGTTAACTAGCTTAAAAATTATTTTGCACAGTATCCCCAAAACACCATCATTGGAGATCATTTAATTCTTTGCTTAAGAAGAGAAAGAAAAAAAAAAAAGGTAATGGCACTTACTCGACTATAATCTGAATACTGCTTGTCACATTTTTCATCCAGCTGCAAAGCAAGCAAGAAAAAACCCATCAGTTTAGTTCATATTCATGCAATAAATTAGGAACATACAACCTGTATGGTCAAGCTTGAAGCCGTTTCCTCATCTGTAAAAGCAGTTTACAAGTTAATATGAGTTAGGTAAAAGTGCTGCATGTTCACAAAAACTACAGAGCTGACAGCTGATCAAGACACCAATACATTAGATACCCAGAAGTCCATGCTGCAATCACAACCACTGAAGTGGCCCACAGCACCCTACTATCAATAACAGATTAATTTCCACACAAAAACAAACAAAACAAGAAAATATGAATGAGTTTTAAATACCAAATATAATTTTTAATCGTGCGTAAGCTACTTCTGTCATTTTTATTTGTAAGTAATTTGTGTTAGACTCCATTCCCAAGCACACCGTCTGGAACTTTGTTCAGTCACTTACAGCATCCAAATCTGGAATACTCAAATCATCAAGGTCAGACACAATACTGCCTCTTCGGTTGGAGCGGCTGAAATAATCAGCGGCCGACTCACTAATGTCCAAGAGGTCAGAAGACTACTTACAACAGGCGCAGGATGAAGAGAGAGAGAGAGAGAGAGAGAGAAGAAAGAGGCAGAGACTGGATAAGAGAGGGCCACTGAGTAAAACACGAGACAGGATAAGTACACATGAGTATTACATTATTGATGCCCAGTACAATACAATTAAAAAAGCAAAAGCGCTTAAGTTTACTGCCACATCAACTACCCCATTACTACAGCTCACCCCACTGTCCCTCCTGCCTCTGCTACCGCGTTCCTGGGACACACTGCTGACAGTGTCATCATCTGAGGAAGACTGACACAAATACGCACACAGACAAACGTCACAAAATGAGGAATCACTGTACTTTTATACAGCAAACAGCAACTGACAGAATTCCAAGTCTTTGTCTTAAATAGAATTGATTTACTTTAAAGCAGCAGTAAGAAACCTAATTCAATTTTATGCATTTAGGATAATTATCTCAGATGCATCAGCTGGACCCAAGTTAAACCTTGCTACAACTTCTCAGCCTGCACAGAACTGTTCACACACTTGTCACACAAAGTCTGTCAAAAATGCTTTCCTGAAACGGTGAGAGGAGGTGAGGAGGAGGCTGTTAGCAGTAGGTTTTTGGGTGCTCTCATGCAGACTGGCGGTGGTTTTAAGGTGCTCACCACAGGGCTGCTACGAGTGGAGCTGGCTCCAGAGGAGTACCAGCTGTATTCAGAGGGCTGTGGATGGGATGAGGAGGAGGACAGGATCAGCATGGAGCCAGACATCACACTAATGGCATAACAGTAAACTGCTGTGGGATGACAATGCAAAAATAACGTGGTTCGACAAACAGAAGACTTACAGCTCTTGAACTGTAGCCTGAGCCGTAAAGGCCAGCGTCGTCGCAAATAGAGGCCTGAGGGTACACGTGGGAGACAACGTAGGACTCAGCAAAACACGAGAGCACACATAAATCTATGACGCACTAGCTAAACAGACTCTCTTTTAGCCATGCAATAAACAAATACTTGGTTTTCCAACTTCAGCTTGGTTTCAGTGCTCCACATCAGAAGCCTTGGCTTCACACAGACTTCTGTCTTATCTAACCGAAGCACAAATCTCTGCCCACAGATAAGTGCGCAGAGTCCAGGAGCTAAATATAAGCAGACCCAGCCACACTGGGCATCCAATCTCATGTACGTGGCTGTGACAGAGGGGGGAGGTCTGCCTCTGAAGGCAACTAGAAGCGTGCAGAGATGCTGGCCACTTAGAGAACAAAAACTGACCGTGCTGTAGCTGCGAGACAGCCCTGTGCCAGTGGTGCAGGATGAGGAAGTGGTGGCCTGTTGGAGAGGAAAGGAGCAGGGAAAGGTCACCTTAGAGGACAGAGGCAGACCATTGTGGAAAAGTGAGGCGGTGAGAGAATAAAGAGAAGCAGCGAGTGGAAACAGGACGAATGTTTTGCTGAACCTAACACATTTAGGACTTTGAGCTCAAAGTGTGATAAGACATGACATGTCCATTTAAATAACACCCTGGTCATAGTAATTTACATGAATTCAAATGATTTTAAGAAGTGTGGGTATAAAGTTCTGAGCAACACTATGCGCCAACTGGTATGTTTCTCTCTACCCTGATTATTATGACACACAAACAATGCCCCTTATTACAAATATCTAACAAATATGTAACACATAAAAACTCCACTAAACGACACCATGCAGACAGGAATAGTCAGCTTCAGCTGGCTCCATTTTCAGTGAGTGTCTGTCAACTAAAAGTTGCACAGCAAAGGACCAACCCGATAGGTAGAGGTGGAGAGAAGAGGTGGTGGTTTGGTCTTTGTTAGGCTGGTGTAGTTCCTCTGATCGTGGTACAGCCCAGTCTGGAAGGATATAACCACCAACAGAAATTTCATCCTCTGGTGTGTGTTTTATTAACACTTCTTGATCTATGCGCCACTTCACACAGTGATGACAAGTAAAGGGTAAAGTCAGCTGCCAAGAAAATACCACTGCAAGCCACCACAATGACTCTACACCATCTCCATGCTTGAGATCACAGCCAAGACAACAACACTGACCAGAAGGTCTTTTTTTGAGGGCCGGGATGAAGCCTTCTTATGGCTATGCAGATCATTGTACACAGAACTCTGTTCAACACAGAAAAACAATGCAAAGAGAAAGAAAATGCAGCTGTAATGGGAAACAGGAACTTCAAGAAAAAGAAAGTTATAAAGAATGGCAAACACCTAAGTTTCATACAGTGGAGCGTGAACTCTTGAGCGCAGAGCTAGTAGAGATGCCATCAGACTGAGGAGGAGAGACCACAGAATTATGATCGGATAAAGATTAAACAACAGAAACAACCAAACAAAAAAGAACATCTGCGATGCTGTTAGGTCAACTTCTACAAATGCATGCATATGTTTGGTGTACTGGACATATAACTGTGTTTTGAAAAAGATTTTGGTAATGCTGTACTGTACTCCCTGCTATTCTTACACAGTTTAGAATCTGTGACTTTGTTTCTTTGTCTGCCAACTCATGCTGTACGACCAGAAACTGAGCAACCAAACTTGACACGCACACTGCCACTCAGGCCCCACAAGGTTCTTTATCCATTTCAGATATGATGTTGTCATTATATAACCTGGCAACCGCCTAACAATGGGCATTTATGTGCCTATAACACCTTTTAAAAGCATTGCATCGTTTGTATTTATGACAAAATCCTCTCTCTAGATAGATATCTATCTATCTGCAAAACTTCACTTATGTGTGATATATTATGAGGCCATCAGGGTGCCTGTCAACAATCTAGGAAAACTACTAAAATTACGTATAACCGTAACATGACATTATATTGCCCTTATATTACCTACAACACCTCAGGAAAGCACTGTATCACTTTTATTTCACAGCCAAGACCACAAGCAGGGCAAACAATACAGTACTATGAGCATATACTAGTGGGTAGAAATATACCATTATGATATCTAAGAACCAGTGTCAATGTGCATGCATTTCCAGCACAAAGAAAAAAAGAATTTAAAAGCTGAAAAATGTCACACCAAGTTTTCTTATGAATGAATCAGAATCATAAAGCCAGGCATTCAGAAAATACCATGGTGCAAACTGCACTGAAAAGGCATTTCAAGATTAGTAGATGAGAAACTTCAACAAAAAAGGTAACTACTCTAAAACAGTTACCATCTAGGAGTTAGATCTGCTTGCAAAAATAAGGTTAGGTGAATCTACTATTTAGCCTTCAAACTACTCTCACATATATGCACAGAGAACAAACCAAGGTATCTTTTCTACGGGAACTGGATCGACTCTTAGACCCCAAGTCACATATTCCTGATGACGACGACTTAGAATAAAAAACATTTTAAAAAAAAGATAAGCAGGGAATTTCTCAGAGAAAACTAAAGCAACAGTCAATACTGTCAAAATAAAACTCAGTTCACCCGAATCTTAAGATATATAACAACTGGTTTCCACACAAGAGCAACGGCTTTCACACATTAGTGTGCCCCTATGAGTGTGCAGTCTTAATAAACCTGGCAGGGGTGTATTATGTACGCACCCTGTAGCTGCGGACTGACGTGACATCATCATCCAGCCCCTGTTAATGTGGAAATATGGAGTCACAGTAGAAAAGCAGATAGAGAGAGACACACATGAGTGATGAGAGATTAACTGTATGCCTAAAGGGGAAATAAGAAAAGGAAATAGAGGGAGACAAAGAGGAAGTATGTAGGGGAGATACAGACCCGCTGATGACGGCTGCTGGATCTACTACTACTAGAGGCTCTGGCTTTTTCTGCGTCAGCCTAGATTCAGGAAGGAAAGTTGGAGTGAAAGCAGAGAGATCACTGGAACACTTGGTTGCTGTGCAAAGCCCGAGCCATTCAAAAAAACCTCTGCGTGTTTATCACCAAATGGGTGTCATAAACATTTGCAAATGTTAGCCTTTTCAAGCAAAACGGCAGGATTAATGATAAACTAGACATGCTAATATATTACAAACCTTTGTCTCATTAAACAGAACACAGTGAAAACCTCTTTTCTGCATCAACACACCAACACAGATTAATTTCATGCAGAAGTAGTTCATAAACATTTAAGACACTATCATTTCTTAAGTAGCTGGAGGAGTACAGCTAACGGTCCAAACCGCCTCCTTACATACAGACTCACCCACTCTAAATAAAGTCAAAGGCCAAAGCCTGCTCTCCAAATACACAGTCACAGATTATGGTGTCTCCAAAGCAAATACACTGTTGAGGCATATTTCCACAGTGAGGTACATAGTAGTCAGCAAGTCAAGTGTAGCTAAATTGTCAGGGTTGACTGGGACTCAGTCCCACACAACAGGCTGTGTTAGTGGAAATGGAAGCAACAACACTGCCTCACTGGCCTACCATCCACTGGTGGATCTGACCCCATTTTCTGCTGCTACTGCTGGATGAGCGGTAAGAAAGCTGGGCAGAGGGAGGAAATGCCAGGAAAAACATACAATCATATTTCATTCAAAACTGCTGAAACGGAAAAACTGGGTGACATTTAAACCAGGAATAGAAGATTTTTTTTGTTGATTTGTGGACATGCAGCACTTTCATTTTTTTTCTTTCCATGGGTATATTTCTGTATGTGAACTGTCACTGTAGACTTTCTTTTATGCTATAAAGCCAACAGCTTGTAGATCGTCTGCTGTGGATGCAGATGAGCACTTTGCAAACAGGAGGTAGCGACAAAACATTAAAATGTGATTAGCAGAAAGAAAACAAGACCAAATCTCATAGTAAAATTACAAAACATTTGTGCTAACAGACACAGCAGTAAATCAGAGTACCTGATGGCCTGAATTACGGTCCGAGTATCTTTGCCTATCAGGTCCACTTACCTCTTTCTGTTGTCGTTCAAGTTCCCTCATTCGAATGTCTCTTGCCTCAGCCCGAGCCGCCCTCTTTGCTGCCAGCCTCGCCTCTGCCTGTAACACACAACATGAACACACCTGTCAATCTCAAATGGAAACTTATAAAAGGTATAAAAGAGACAGCAGAGCGCTGCAATAAAAATAATCACACTGTAGAATTTACA
Source organism: Haplochromis burtoni (assembly GCF_018398535.1). NCBI lineage: Eukaryota > Metazoa > Chordata > Actinopteri > Cichliformes > Cichlidae > Haplochromis > Haplochromis burtoni. The sequence continues at coordinate 726,112 of NW_024582457.1, forward strand.
TGAGTATGTTTGGATATTGAACCGTTTCCTGTAAAAGAGAAGGCATCTGGCAGACGTGGGTTGATTTCATTTCTTCACACTCGCTTGAAGGTCGTGCTGTCACATAAGATGAAGCCCTGCTTAGTTTTAACAACACATCAACAATAACAAATCACCAAAAACGACCTAGTTTATGGATCTACCAGGATGATAAAGACAAATTAGTGCTTATTTAAAAAAGAAAATTATAATAAAGATAGATTTGTTTTTATTTCACAAACACTGCTTTAATCACACAGTAGAGACCACTCAATGTAACTGTAAAATGATCTGCTCTGTAAATACCTTATTCTTAAGCAATATCAAAGATTTCTCTATTGAACTTTTTTGTTTTGCCTCGACAAAAATAACATTAATATTCGCTGATTTTGTTGTTGTTGTTTCTAAACTCAAATATTCCTACAGGTGCTAAAACGTCTGTCTTTTTACGGTATGGAAACTTTGCAGAGTCCATATTACATTGTGGACCAGCTTCCTCTGTGCCACAGCTCCTGTTGAGTGCTTGGGATGCCTCATCCCCACCAACATGTGCTAACCATTAGCTTCAGGAGGGCTAATTTAAAGCCCTCACAAGGGGAGATGCCGATAGCGCACAAATAAACTGAGAAGCAGAGCAAATAGAAAAAAAACAAACAAACAAAAAAACAACATGAGTCAGCCTGAAAACAATTTCACAATATCCAAGTGACCCTGAAGCACAAAACAGCTATAAATAAAAGCTAACCTGAATACCAAAACTCCTCTTTTATTGCACAATTTGTTGTGGCGAGTCAGATTATAAACAGGAGATAATTTTACAGAGCATGGAGGCTAATGTGAGCAACCCCTTCACAGCTCCGATTAGACACAGGTGACTATGTAGCCTAGCCTTTCATTGGGTACTGAATACGGCATACCAAACATGCTCTGAAACTAAACATGCCACAAACAGAGAATGGCAAACTTGTTCGTGAAACTAAGCTCTTTATCTCTAGCTAAAAGGCAGTCCATAAATACTGGGGGTAGTGAGTACAGTATCTCACTGCAGACAAACACTGTCAGCATTCCAGCAATTTCTTATCTCCACTGCCAGAATCGAACGCCTGTGGACATACGCTATTCCCGTTTCAATAATAGCCTGAAGCGCACAAACACAATTTAACAATCTTGTTTAGCAGATGAATTATCATTTAATCCTAACAACAAATACAAGCTAGAGATGTTCATATCCAGACATGTTTTAATAGATTAGTATCAGCTAAAATACATTAACCAAACTCTGATCTTGTCCTTGCTACATTTCCAACTAAAGCCTGCCAGTGTTCTCTTCTTAAAAGACATTAGGGATCAACACTGCAAGCAGTTCACTGCTCTGTGACTGAAAACCAGAGTGCCACTGTGAAAAATTATTTGGTCACAGAAGTGACTCAACTCACACTCAGGCTGGCAAAATTAGTTAAGTTCCAACAAAAACAAACCCATTAGTAGGGCTGGGCTATATCATACCGTTCACGGTAATACCGGTGTAATTTTGGGCAACGATAGGAAAATGAAATATCGCGATAGAATATGGGTAAAACGCGCATGCGCAGTGCCTTTGTTTACATACGCACACGGCGGCGACGCAGAATGAGAAGAGCGAAAGTGGATCGTTGAATGAAACGGATGAAGCAGAAGGGGTTTGTAAAAATGCTGCAACTTCAGTGATGTGGAACTGGTTTAGCTTTCGTCCGTCAGATACACAACAAAGCACTATTTTTAGTAGAGCATCCTAGCGGGCCGTGTTGTTTGGAAAATACGGCACACTTAAAATCAATCCTTTGATTTTTCTGAAAATCGACAGTGCCCCTTATAATCCTGTGTGCCTTATGCATGAATTCTGGTTGTATTTACTGACCTCGAAACGATTTTATGTGGTACACGGCGCTCGAAAATCTGTCAAATGTTTTAGTACGACTTTGCTAAGCTACGAACCCGCACCACTTGATGGATTGTTGGAGCATTACGGCTATATTAGGCAGGCGCCTCGCGGAGTGATACATACTGTGCTGTGCTTCAACATAATATTACCGTATTGTGTGTATATGACCTCTTTTTAAGTTTTGTAGATATTATACATGGTTATGCTGAGGATATGTCGGCCAATTTCCACTGGAAATGCCTTTTGGTTAAACTGTCAGCAAGGAATTTGCATTTGCACTGTTACATTTTTATATAACTTTAATGCTCATAAAAAACAGCTGCTTGTTTAAGTGAAAATACATTGATGGGGTTTTTTGCACTAATAAAGTTGTGGAGTTGTAAAGCATGTTGTCTAGTGTCAATTATATCGTCAGTCAAATCGTTATCGCAAATTTTCAAATGTATATCGTGATAAATATTTTTGGTCATATCGTCCTGCTCTACCCATTAGTCCTCCTTTCTCTTTGCTCATTAGGAAAGATGCACCACTGACTGACATCTACAAATAAGATGACATTTACCAATGGAAGAGGCTGATGTTTCTATCTTCCGTTTCACACCAGTGTTCAAAGAGAGAGTGATAAATACAGAGTTCTTTGTTACCCCCACACAAATGGAAAAGGGAAAAGAGAGAGAGAAAAGAAACCCCAAACAAACCAAAACACACACCCCTAAACACACACAAAAAAACCCAATAAATAAACTAAATTAGCAACAGCAAGAGCAGACAGTTTTTTATTTTCAACATTGTTATCAGGCCAGACCTTCACAATTGGCACAACCATACTAATTAGCAAAGATAAGTACCTGTTAGTCGGTGTTGACTTTCACTTTCACTGTTTAAAATGACAACATCATTGGCTAAATATTAACCTCAACTCCAAATTAAGCCCTGTTATTGCCTGGTTTCTGTCACTCCTGCAGCCTGTACAAAGACTCATAGCGATGTAGAGGGAGCAATGAGTAGACAGCAACTAGACAGTCTAACACCACAGTATCAAGAGTTAATTTTGATTAATAATAGTTTACCAACTTCATGAGCATATAATAGCAAATCCAATATTTTGAGCAAGTCGCTCATGAAAAATAAGTTGTGGTTTGGATGTTCAGTTTTATTTGGGGATATATGTGGTAGCCATGTTTTTGCCAGAACAGACGTTTGACCTATGGTAAACTTAATATCCTGCACTGTGATCTGTACAAGGTGAAAAAGGAAGTAAAGTTGCAAGTGTGTAAGAGAGACCAAATGAGAAAGCAAATGAGATGGCTGGCCGTGTGCTCTGCACCTGTTGATCTGTCTGACAGTATGACCTGCTCTGCACAGCAGCACAGCTGAGCTTCTCTGTCTGTCCTATCTATAGACTGGCCCATCCAGCCTTGCTCTCTGACTGCCACATCATGGGCCTGAGAAGGTAACCCGAGCAGTAGAAGTTCGCCATTAAACACTCCTCCTACACTTGAGGCAATAAGATTAATCCACCATATGGGGATATTCACCAAAATTCAAGTAATAAGAAATGTAACAGATGACTCCTTTTCCTCTGTTTTATGTCAAAGTAAAGTGACTTGAGTGTTGGGAATAGTGTTGAGAAAACACTTCAAGACATCTGAGCTCTCTGAAAATGTGAAACTTATTAAAAAAAAAGAGAGCAGATTAATCGGTACACGATCTATAAAATGCCACTGTAAAACCTGAAGCAAAACACACACTGTACAAGAAGTTAATGTAAAAGTCAAAGTTATTGTAAAATTAAAAATAAGTATGTGGAATGAGGAATCTGTATTCAAGGTTACTGTAATTAAACCCCAATTCTCTGCAAAATAAAAAAAACAAAAAACTTTCAGTCTGTAATAACTGGAAAATGTCAGGCTGTGAGAAACTGACCAATAACTTTTTAATCACCTACAATTCTGAAGAATAAATTCAGCAGTAAATGCTGAAATTTATGTAATATTAATATTTAGATAACATACTGTACATTATCGCAATCTGAAATGAAACAGTCAATATCGAGCTTTTTTTAAATTGACCTTTATTTATGCAACAATCTACTAAACAAGATTGTTATGTTGTGTTTGTGCGCTCCATAGGAGACTCAATGCCACATTTACAAGAGAGGTCTGTTTGAGCTTGTTTTAACTCCAGTGGAAATAATTATGATAGCTGATTAGTATGTCCTCTATACTAGTCCTGTAAATAGCAAACCACCAGGTCTCGGCTCTCTTTGAATTATACTCAACCAGTCCTTGAAAATGCTAACTCCTCTATGTCTTACTTTTAGAAATCCAAATAATAATTGTTAAAAACTGGTTTTAATGGGGATAGGAGTGGTAGTGATTGTATCCCAGCAGCCATCCAAACGCATATGAACACAGACTGTAATAGGTGCTTTGTTCTTTGAACTCTTAACACTCCTAACCATATAAGGAAAGTTGTACACTTTCCATTGCAACAGCGACTTGGTGATATCACAAATGAAATCAAATGGACTATGAACTATAGTTTGTGCACAGACACTCCTCTCTCTACATCAAAAAAGACATGCATGGCTTTGTTCAAATAGTTGACTCCTTAGATCCCTATCTGAGGGACAACACCTATGAGGTGATAATCTAATTCTAATACTTGTCCCCTGCTTGATTTGTAAGCTGCCAGTATTCCAAAGATTGAGTGCCCAGTAATGTAAGGGGCCTCAGAACTAGTCTGGTGATGGTGCAGGCTCAAATTCACAGTCACTCTCAGTCGGGGACTGTGCCAAGACTTTAGACTGGTCGACTTTTGGCTCTCCTGACCACAAGGTAGGAGCTGCAGAGGTTTAAGAATCTGGGCAGCTGGTGACGTGAAACAAGTTAGACACTGACCCCTTGAACTCCCTAAACAGTCTAATCTCTGGTTAGCAGCACAAAGAGAATGAGACTTAGGACCTGACTGGGAGGGTTGGATGACTCATGTTTCTATGATGAGCCTGTGTAACTATAAAGAGAGCAAATGGAGCCTTGTGCTTAGAGTTCAAGAATGAGGAACTGCACCGCTTTCGATCATCAAAGACTTCGCTCTTAAAGGTCAATATAAACATCAACTAAAGGCTGATATTTATCGTTAGGTTTAAGCTTTTAAAGGCAAGAAATTATCTGATTTAGCCTAAATTTTACAGGAAAAAAACCTGCAGAATCACTATTACATGCAAATATGAATTTAAAGATCCCTTTAAAAACTATTTAAAACAATACAACAAGAACCAAAAACAATATTTGCTTTTTCTGCTGTTATCCACAATATTGTGGAGAAAAGTGAAGGAATGAAAGGCTTGTAGTGGAACAAAATGGAATAATCCCAGGGCATGTTGTTACAAGCCAGGCAGCTTTTTTCTTTGCCTGCGTTTTTCCTTCGTGAACAAAAACACTACAAGTGAAGTCAACCTCTGTGGACTCCAAAACAGCCGTCTTCACTTGCTTCACAACTTAACTAGCAAAACACAAACATCAATATCTAAATATAGATATGAAGGTTTTTGATAATGCAACTTTGAGCACCACACTTCAAATTAACATCAGTCGCCCTGCAGTCTTCGTACACCTCTCTAATTCAATGTGCTGTTAAACTAAACTGATAGCTAACCTAGTCTGAAACCTGATAGATTGCATACAAGTTCTGCTGAGTAGCCTTTGGTCTCAACTTTCAACCAGTTTTTCAAAAAACAACACTGGAACATCAGTAAGGTCAACCAGGTTACTCCAAACCTGGGCTCTAAAATTGTTAGCTCAATTTCCAAATGGTGTAAAAGCTATTGGTAAATACTTTCCACAATCTCTCAGGCCAAAAGATAATTAACATTTTTAATTCTTTTTGTTTGAATTCACACAAATGTAAGTAAAAAAAATACTTCTGTCTTCTTGAAATGTTTCACATTGATGAAAAATCATTACGATGACCTGAGTTTTTTCTTTGGTTTAAGTAATTGCAATGATAGAATAAGGGTTACAAAAAGTAAGTAGACACATGCATTTACATTATAAAGCTTAGGCAAAAGATTTAATCGCCATGTTCAGTTTAAAAGGGCTCTCACAAACCATAATGCTGCTTAGGCAAGCATATGAGTACTGACAATGCTCTTAAGAAACTACTTGGTACTACAACTGGTAGTTTTAAAAAGTGATGGTTCTGTTGCCCGGGTTAGCCACCCTTAAATTGACAAATCAGTCTTCTGTCTATACTTGAAGCCCCCATTATCTCAACGAGGATAAACAAGAACATTTGAGCTGAATAAAAATCAGATTTGCATTGATTCAGATTGCATAAGGGGAACCTTTTATGGAGAAAGCATCCCAGGTTCATTGCAGTAAGCTTCAAAATTAATGTAGGTGATGAATGACCTTACCTCACGAGCAATGCTACTCAGCGCTTCATCCTCTGCTGAGAACCGATCTTTTAGAGGAGCACGCTTTCTACCAGTGCCTTGTGTCCCCATGTTAGTACTGGAACTCATACTGCGTAAGCCCAGGAGATGGAAACGTGTGTTAATTCCTGGAGGAACAAAAGCAGATAAAAATAATTTCAACAAGTCAATAAACAAAGTCAAATGATAGAATAATTAGACATATGCCTTTTGGTTGTGTTTCACTGTGTATGCTTTCTGCACTCCCAACTCAGACACTTCATATCTCTTATTTTCACTCCTGCAAAAACAGACCCTTGTATGGCACCCACAAGGGCTTTGGATAAACACTTGTGACTGACATGAACCAGCTTTAATGTGACATGCATATAGAAGGAGCTCTGGTAGCTCTGGTAGCTTAAATCAGCCAGAGATACCAATCCAAAACGCAGCATGATAAAGTGTACAGAATGAATAACACAATTAATTAAAAAAAAAAAAAATCTACAAACAATACCTGTCCACTGATTAAGCTTGCATTTTAAGTTGATGTAATGGGTATTCCACATGCGTTGATAGACATAAGAGTAATATTAGAGTTAACATTATCACTAGACAAAAGCCCACTGTGGATGGCTGGTACAGACACGGGGGGGAAAACGCCTAGTTTAGGATCCGGCTGAGTCAGAGGATCCAAGTGAGACATGAGCACTCCATGCAGACGTTTGATGAGCTAAACCGCGTAGGTCCAAGAGTCAAACGCACTAGTCACAGACGCTGCAGGCAACTTAACGAATACTGATCCTTGACAAAGAATAGGGTGATTAGCCACCCATCATTAATCAGCTGGGTTAAGTTACCACCCACTAATAAAGCTGGAATTACCCCCTGTCATATAAGCAAAATAACGGCCTCAGCTGGGTTAGAACAAAAGTAATGCAATGAAGTGAGGCAATGTGTTGCTCCTTAGCGTTAGCTACCAGCGTTAACTACTGTTAGCTAGCTTTTTGCTGAGCTAACTGGGAGTGCTAACTAGCATTTCGTCGTTCCCGAATTCATATTTGAAAAGTTCCCTTATTAGGTTCTCATTGAGCTTTCAGCCCAGCTAACGCTCTAGAAAACGAGAACTATTTAGACGTGTCCATCCCCCGGCAATGACCCCCACCCCCCAGTCCCGAAGACCTACCTAAAGCTAGTTCACTTGTTTAGCTGGGTAGTTAGCTTGGATAGCCAGTGGGGCTAACCTCGACTCTCCAGAGACAGACAGGGCAAACTGGCACTGATCCTCCAGTCATATTTCCCAGCCCCCCAAAAACAATACCTCACCTTCGCGACACCTTTAAATAACCCGCGATACTGTCGAGGTGTTATCCCTTGTCTCCTGGAGTTTCAGGGGTGAGCCATTCGGGTTCTCTTCAGAGATTGTTAGTGTTTTTGTCCGCAGTGACAGCTGTCATCAGTCCGCCTTTCCACCGCTCCTCACTGCCCTCCTTACCCAGTTTCCACACACACTGGTTGGTTCCAAAGGACCCGGATGTTGGAAAAAATTAGGGTGTGATGCTGCGTTCACGTCCCGCAAGAATAATCAGAATCTTAACTTTTTTTCAAACTGATGCAGACCTTCTAGTTTTTGTATTACCATATAATAATTTTAGGCGATAAAAACATTTCTTTCTTTAAACGAGAAATAAATCAACCCTCTTGTATTGTTATTAATATATAAATATCCCTTTGTATTGGACAGTTTCTTGCTTTGATGAGCAGACTTTGTTAAGCTTGCTCACAAATGATTATATGATATCTGTAAAGCTTGTATCTTTTACCCATATTTAAGTACAGTATAAATTTAATGTAGTTGAAAATGTAGTGTAGAATATATTGTATGTAGACTTTTGCCAAAATATTATCTTATTCAAAAAATGCCATCCAGTACATGTTATTATTTTATATTATTATTATTATTATTTCTTTTTTATGCAATGTTATATTTTTTATTTCAGCATTTACTTTTTTTCCTTGTCAGGAGTTTAGTTTGGCCTTATTGATGGGCCTCAGGGGTCCAGACCCACGCACTAAAGACTGTGTACCCCTTCATTGGATTTCTACTGATATGCTTCAACTGTAAGTTCCATTAATTCATAGAAGTTGCGAATAAAAACAAACAAAAAAACACCCTCCATATCAGTTAATAATATTTTAGTGCTTCTGCAGCAATCATGTAACCATCATGACTGAGGAGGTCATGCTGGTAACCTTCATGTTCCTTTGAAACTAAACAGAGGTCATTCATCAGCTGGTTCAGCTATATTGTATGAATGTAATTAATAGAACAAACCGAATACTCCAATGAACTTGGATGTCCGTCCAATAGCATATGGTGTGCCACCAAAGCTGCAGAGGTTACCTAGGAAGGTCAAAGGGCACTGTAGTCACGGCTACATAGTTTGTCCACATGAGGGCAGTAATGTATAACGATTTGTTCTGCATTATGTAAAAATGCAGTGCTGTATGGAGTTACTCCATACTTTCCTAATTGTATGATGTGGATGCAAACATTTATGTCGTTTAATTTAAATGCTGAAGTTACCTGTTTAACAAAATATAGATGGCAGTCTGACAGTGCCAAAAAACCCCCCAAAAACAAAACTTACACAAGGGCAGTGACCTAATATTTATATGTGTATGCATGAGAACAGTGCAGAAAACTAGTGTCTTATTAGCAACAACTCCAATAATATATGCAAACAAAGTACTGTTTATCTCTCTTTGTGTTTTTAGAGCACTTGAACACCTGTAAGGGATTTTCACGCAGAGAACCTGTGTGGGAATTTCCTGACTGACACCCATAACACAAGTTACACGAACTCACACACACACACACACACACACACACACACACACACACACACACGTATTCTTATTTTCCCTCATTACAGGAAGCTAATACTAATGACTGTTTTGTCCCTGATCGCCTCTCTCTGTTTGCTGCCGTGCAGACAGGGTTTACTGGAGTCTTAACCCAAAGACAACATCAGCCACACTGTCTCCACACTTCTACTCCTGATTAACTTTCTATGTAGTCATCACTTCAAGCACTAATTAACTACTGCAGCTGTAATAGCTAAATAAATAGGCAACAGATGCACAAGATTGGGTTCAGTTATGCAGCTGCTCATCAGTCACTGATAATAGCGATTGCAGCTCTTTGTTTTTCTGGCTGCTATCTTGACAGAACATAGAATCATTGCATGTTTGGCAAACTGCCTCAGATGCTATTTCTTGGATTCTTCAACACAGTGTTTTACTGTAACAGGACAAAGCAAACAGCCACGGGACTTGGATATCAGTCTAAAGTAAATGATGTGTGTGAATATCACCGGACAAGCAATAGTGGAGTGGGTGGAGAAAAAAACGGAAAGCCTTGAGGCAGCCAGACAGTACTTAAATGTGTTTTCCTAGTTTTATGGCAGTTTTGACTCATAAACACTTAAACACTTGGCTTGTTTTCCTGGGACCGAGAGGCGTGTACTCAGCTGCAGCAAATCTTAATGTCACTCTCCCTGTTTATAGTATCTTTAACTGACCTTATCACTTGCTTCTCTCAATTAATACGCATTGTGCAATAGCATGTATTTTCTTAAAATATGCTGTTGAGGGTGGATTTGTATAGTTTTGGATGGTATACACCATCAGTTGGTGATCAGTGGTTGGAATAGCCTCCCGCTGCGCTAACAAGACTGAGTGAATTGTTAACTGGTCTGGTCTGTCTTTAAGCCAGAGTGTGCACAGAAAAGAACTAGAGACCATAGAGCCTCGACTTGTAATTACCCCATGGAGGGCAATAGTTCTCCTAGCCTACATCTCTTCGGGGCCCCTTTGAAGATGCTCCATAGGGAGCTGGTTGTAATCAGGACACATGACTCATTGATTAGTTCTTTGTGGTCTTCCAGGAACACAGCACAAGGAGTGGACAAATCCTGGGGGGAGGGTAGTCCCCTCAGAGCTGTGCAGGCAGACTGCAGATAGACTGGAGGTAACGATGCAGGATGGAGAGTGTGGCTTAGATACAAATGAGATCCTATAAACAATTGAATGTGCATTTTTTTTTCAAAAAGTGACTATTCATTAATGTCTCAAACAAGAATGTGGAACCATGTGTCAAGAAAGGCCACAAATCTGCAGGTTTTCACTCCAGCCACACTCATTAGTACACTGATAAATAAATACAATGCTAACCAGGGAGAGAGGGACCTAACCGCTGTAGGCTGTAATACATTTTCCTCTTACATTACAGGTGCTGGGAGCTGAATTTGTCGGTATTAAACTACATGTCATCTAAAACAACAGTTTCTACAAGGTTTTGTGCTGCAGAGAGTTAAAACTTTCCAGTATAATGCCATCAGCTGTTTGATAACTTCCATTTTTCTATTCCTTCTCTAATCTCCAAGGCAAGCTTACTGTTACCCCGTGTTCTCGACTATTTCTTGTCCTTCTTGATCTATGATTTCCCCCAAACTCTATTAAACACAAGGTTACAGGAATGCTGTGTTAAACATTTTAACAGCTATCCTCAAGATGAGCGCTGGCTGGACTTGATTAATTGCTACAGGAGTCTCAGCCAACACGGAAAACTTAAGTGCACGCATATAACAAAGTCCAAACAGTCTTTGTGCTCACCAAAGACAAAAGTTTGTTCAATAACTAATGATAATGCAAAGTTGTGTAAAAACACATAGAGAGAGAAACGAGGTGAGTGGAGAAGAAACACTCAGTGCATCATGGGAAGCCCCCAACAGCCTAAGCCTACTGCACTATAACTAAGAGAGGGTTCAGGGTCACCTAAGCCAGCTTTAATTATAAGCAAAAAGGAAAGTTTTAAGCCCAATATTAAAAGTGTAAAGGGTTTTCTGTCTCCTGATTTTAAACTGGGAGCTGGTTCCAGATCTTAATAAACTGTAATCAACTACATTATATTATAAACATATACTGTAGGTTGCTAATATATGTTTTCATTCCCTCACAAAGAAGAACATTTTGCCATACATTTCCTGTGTTTTTACAGCTATTAGTCACCGCGTCGATTTAAATTACACGCATTAAACATCCAATGAATGAATTTTCACGTTTTAGGTTTTGTTATTATAGCCAGTATTACTTGTTTGTTCAGTCATAAGTGATGCCAGTCACCTGCGTTATGTGATGATGCCACATAATTATGCAGTAAACAAGTATCGGGTAGTTTTGCAAATAATCTGTTTGAACCTGGTCGTAGAGCTCAAAATAAGTTCACACAGCTCCTAATGAGATATATTTGCCTGTCCGTAAAGATTATAATCAGTAACATAACCAGCACTTATGGCCTCAACACCCAGCTGACGATGGTTGTGCAGAATATAGAGTTTTGGCAGAAAACAACAACAAAGCAGTCATCTTTAAGAGCTCTGCAAAGTATCAGCTGGACATTCTTCGACGATACTTGAGTTAACATTTAGAGAGGCATCTCTGCTAAACAGATTGGGCAAACCGAGTAGATCATAAACATGGTCTTAAAAGGTGCCTTTTGATGTTTTTCGGCTTGCAGTCTGGACACCTGTGGGGTTGAACCCGGTGACTGGCTGTCCTATGTGAGCACGGTGCGCAGGGGGAATTGGGTCATTACACAGCAAGAAATAAAGCTTGAGGTAATGCTTAAGGCAGTGGAAATTAGTTTTAATTGCTCCGTGCATGAAAAAGTGATTTGTGGTGTAGTGTAAGTGCAGATTTAACATCTCATTTCATTTCATCTTTTGTTAAATTAAAAGCAAACAAACATCCAAATTAATTTGATAATTTGTTCGTGTGACTTTGCCCCTGCAAACTTACATTAATAACACCACACACAGATGCTTTTTTTTCAGTTAGCTGTCATAAGTGATATATGCTGTATGGTTTCTATTTGTATTGGATTGTCCTTTGTCAGTCAAGCATTGTGGACGTCTGTAGCTGATCCACTCTCTTGGCTTCTACGAGTGAGCGTTAGTGATGCGGGGTGTGTCATTCCGGCCTGTGCTGATTGCAAAACAAGAATCGGGGGAGCGTGAAGCTGCAGACAGGCTGCATACACACCCATTTCATTGTTGATGACCACACCGGAACAACTTAGAGTAGCAGAAAAGGCTTGCGGCAAAGAAAGTCAATCAAGGACTGCAAACTTGTAGAGGCCCATTGATCATATTGTGTCTATGTTTTGATGGATATGAGAACCTTGTGTACTCCAGATGCCACGTTAGCACACTTTCTCCTCTTGTTTGTCTTCATTTATTTTGTGATGTCTGGATGATAGCGTGTGACCTTTCGGAGTAAGACTTTCTGGGTAAAAGCGAGCTATAAATAAGACAGCTGTCACGCAGGCAGCTCCACGCACTCGCCCTGAGCATTTGTGTGTCTGGAGCACTTTTGCAAAAAGGCAAACATTTAAATGTCTATAATTCTTTATTTGCCTGTGTTTAGCATCTTCCTGCCTCCCACCTTTTACAAAGAGAGTGGTTTGAGTAATCTTCTTTGCGGGGTAGCCTGGGCTTATTTGCCAGTTGACATTTGGTGAAAGGGTGTTAGATGAAAAAAAGCACCTCACACCATGAGGTAGTACCCTCACACCAAAACCCATTCAGACATGTTGCGTTTGTGTGTAAAGAGGAGCTCGTTTTACCGCTCTCTTCTCAGTGCTGTGGCAAGTGTGCTGATCTGTGCCCAGAGACTCTTCTTTAGAAAGTATTTTTGTGCAAATAAACAAAGATAGTTTGAATAAATTTGCCTGCTTACTCCTTTTCATTGTTTTGACAGCATAATGGATGTAATTGCATGTTGATAACCGGTTTTTGGGACTTGTTATCTTAGCATCATCATTAGAGTAGTCCCGGTTAATTACATTACTCACCGTATAATTACTTTAGTGGGACAACAAGATGAGGGCAATTGTGCAATAGTAGCACAGGTCAGGTTCATCCATTCAGCAGTTAAAATGTGTATCTTTATTGAAAGAGAAATACTTTTAAGTTATTTTTTTCACGGATCTAATGGGTCATTACATTTTTGGAATCGCTCATTTTCTGCTTAAAATGTTTCAAACCATTAGTGATGCTCTAAATTAACATTATCTTTATGTTTTATTCATTTGTGAGGGTGTTATTCTGAAGGAAAGTGTGCTCATTCATCCTCCAGTACAGACACATTTACATATAATGACAGCAAATCAAGTCAAATCAGGATTTCAGCTACTCTTGAGCTATTACTGTACAGCCTGAGGCGAAAAAAGTTAATAATGCTTTAAAGATTCAGCAATGCTCAATAATAGCTCTGCACTTTTGAGAATAAAGTCCAATTTTAAAGATTAGCTCACTACAGGACTGATGAGTCTTTATTTCGAGAGTACCCTTTAGTTTATCTGTACAAGAGAGAATATTTTTGTCTCCAGTCAGTTCAAGCAGTGAACACTTTTCGTACCACTCTGAACGATAAAGCAGAAAGAGGGCAAGTCCAGTAAGGCTGAACAACGTGATAGGAAAGACAGGCCCTGGACAGAGATGAAGTAATGGGTCAGAATCTAAGCCCCTCATTAGGCAGGGGACTCGTTCAGGGATGAAGGAAACTGCAGGGGGTTGCAATGTTAGATTTACTATAAAGAAATGGCAGAGTGCTAGGAATGTGTAGTGAAGTGCAAGTCAGCTGACGTTTCTTTGAACTGACTCTTTCTTTCTCTTCAGTTACCACACATCTCTTTGTGTATTATATGTAGGAAACAGGGATATTGCTTTCTAAACGTATATTAAGATTCACATTTGCAGCTCTGGACTGGAAAGTTTACAGTGAGCCACCTTTTAGTTCCCCAGTAACACAAACAGAACTGTTTAAAGCACCATTTGATCACACTGGTCTTGTAAACAGCTTCGGCCAGTCTTAGTAAAAGTGATAGTAAGAGATTTTGTTGATTGAAGTAATCACTGTCATGTTTTTGCCTAAGTACAGTGATTCTAGGTACAATGATTCTTCTTTAGGCTATGTTATTAAAGGGTATTATGGAGGTATTTCAAGTGTATGACGCAAAGGTCCAGTGTGTCTGCCTGATGAATGTGCTGTCTGGGCTTGTCTTCATGGAATGAAAGTAAAAGAGCGACTGGCCTCGTGAAACAGACAATAATAGAACAGAAGAATTTGAAATGAAAACAAAAAGTAACTGCTGATTAAAAACAATTTTTTATGGCTTCAAATTGTAAGTAGTTAACTATATAGGAATTATTTGAACCACCATTCAAATACAGATGCAGACGAACTTTAGCAACAAGCTAATGCAAAAAGTAGTCAAAGTACTGGTCTAATCAAAAATACTCCATGACAATGAAAATATTAAATGCCCTTTTCAAATGTATACAACTTAAATTAAATTATACTTATATTATAACTGATTATTGAATTAAACATGAATGTATGTTGTTCTCATAAAAGAAAACACAGAAAATAAATGCCTTAATATTGTTTTATTTTATTTTAAAATTTGAATTAACATTTGCTTGGTTGCTCATGTAAACTGTGGTATGTTTTTGAAAATGAAACTGTACAAAAACCATAAACATTAAATGTAAAACAGCTTTTTCACATTCATTTTAACACACACACATGCGCACACACACACGCACACGCGCGCGCGCGCACACACACACACACACACACATTCTTACTCGAATAACACACATATTTGTGGATAAATATAACTGTTGTGGAATTACATTTTCATATGTAAGCTTACATTTTCATTTAAATATAGGACCCTGCAGGAGCCTGAATATTAGTAGTTTTACCAAATAATTCAGAAATAAATGTAATGAAAACTACTGATGAAGCTGTATAAACCTCAGGGGATCACAGAACTATTGCATTTCCTTCATCCTCAGGGTGAAATGACTGAATCAATAATCAATTAAGTGCTTATTGAGATATCTCACTCAAAACCAAAGGTCAGGTCAAACTGAGTCAAGTTAAGGCAAGCCCATTTTCTGTGTCAGGTCTTCACAAATCCAAGTACAAAACACAAAAACACACATAAACAGCACATTATTTTGGAAAGCAAAGCTAGCTAGCAAGCTCAAATGATAAAAGGAGTCGAATAAAAATGAAATATAAATATAAATATTAGGAACAAGAGCTAAAATAAAACAAAAAAGAGGTAAGAAAACAATTACAGTGGACTCGACAAAACAACTAAGGCACTACAACTAAGCTGTAGTGCCTCTTCACCTCACTGTGCAATACCTTTTGTGCAATACTTTTGTAAATAGTCAACAGTGCAATAGACCTCAATACTTGAAATGTGCAATTCACTTGTATTTTTATTTTTTATTCCTATTTATTCTATTTATCCCCTTCGTATATTTTATTTATATTGTCTCTGTATTATATATATGTGTGTGTGTGTGT